>NC_092698.1:26802446-27024946 GCF_964275005.1 Diadema setosum | reverse complement strand
TACTATATTCATCCTTAATATTGCCATATTTAAATTACGGTATTCTCGCGTGGGGAAATACATATAAAACATTTTTAGATAAATTACTTTTATTGCAAAAGAAATCACTCCGTGTCATAATGTCATACTGCATTTTTGTCCCATACTGACCCACTATTTTATGAGCATAAAATATTGAAAATTAATGATTTGTATTTGTTTAATCTAGGACAATTTATGTATAATTATAACAAAAATAATCTTCCAATCATATTTGGAACAATGTTTCAAAGAAATCAAACCGTTCACAATTATCCAACACGGCGATCAAATGACTTCCATTTGCCATTTCTAAGAACTTTGTTGGCTCAAAACACATTCATCTACGACAGGCCAAAGTATTGGAATTCACTTCACAACAATATTACAACAGCTCAATCTCTGAAATCTTTCAAGAATAAATTAAAATTATTTTTTATTGAAATCTTACAACATCCAACCGAGTTAGTTTCCCTTTATCATCTCAGTCAAGTCATCACTCTTTTTTACATAAGTCCTCCTTCTAATTATGTTCCTGTCTGTGTTCTAAATATAACGATGTGTCTATTCTCTTTTTCTCCTGCATTCTTACCAACATAATTACGTATAAAAAAAAAATGTTTTGCATTATATTCAATCCAGCTTGTATTTCATCACTTATTTCACATTATGGAATCTAGATTGCTTGCGTCCATGATGGCACGTGCTGTAGTTCCCCCCCCCCCCTTTTTCCTTTTTTTTCTCTTTTTTCTCTTTTTTTTTCCTTTTCTTTCTTTTTCCCTTCCCAATCGTCTTGATGTCAGTTGACATCGGTTCGTTTTATTTTGTTTTATATTGCTGTCTTGTGTATTTTCTGAGGGTCCCATATCGTACAAGCTCTGCTTCTTAGTGGGACCCTCCACTTCCATCCTCATCCTTAGTTGACTTGTATTATATACGCTTTATGTATATATTAACAAAGATGTAATTGCATCTACTTCTCATTTTCACATGTACATTGTCAAATTACGTTCTGCAAGTATTACAAATATCCTGTACATATGCAATGTATATAATTTCTTTGTTTATTTGATGGAAGTGAAAATAAAGTTGAATCTTGAATCTTGAATCTATTCTCAAACAAAAATGTAGTGGATAAACTGTTGAGGGAACATACGAATTTTCCGTCAGCTCAAACTTTATATGGCATAGGAAGTAAGCAGCAAAGATGGTGAAATGGACAGAATTTCCGAATTTCATTCCTTTAATTTAGGAATTTCTGAATTCATGATACAAATTCGAGAAACAAATATTCTTTCAAATTTCCTTAATTTTGAATGATATTTCTACTATCTTTGTTACTATTGCTTCTTCTTTAATGTCTTTTGAATATGGATTTGACAGAAGATTCTTCCTTTTCCTCCATTGATTTTTGCCTTTATTTATCTTTTGAGGTCTTACAGACACATTATAGAGATCATAAGTTGATTTGTGCAAATTATTTGCATTTCTGATTGTATTTGTCTTTTGTTCTCATTGTTATATGGAAGAGCACATGCGCATGAATGACAACTTGTCCATTTTTGCAATTCTTACTTTTGGTCCTTGGAAGAGAAAAACGAATGTGTTCACTCATGCGTAAAGTTTCCCTTTTTATTTACCTACCATGTTGACAGCCAATTAAATTACCTTTAACATAGTAAATAAAACATTAACATAAGCCAAATAATCTATGAGAAATAAGAACGTGAAAAGCGTTTACTTTCTTTTCTTTTTCTTTTTTGCTGAGTGTATAACACACACAAATATATATATATATATATATATATATATATATATATATATATATATATATATATATATATATATACATAATTGTCTGCCTGAAGATCGCGACAGCGTGAAACCGCCGGTAGCAGACAAGGCACCCAAACACAGGTACGCCTATATTATATATATATATATATCATATATACACACGTTGTACATTTCTATTTCTAAGCCATGAGGAGAGAAGGAGAGGGGAGGGGTCTGAGAACTGTGAGGAGGAACAGGCAAGGTATCTAAGGTGAAATGTATTGATATGAGTCATTTTTAAATTTGGATGAACAAGACAGCATGACCGGCTGAGCACACTGATGTCTTTTTCTTCCTCTTCCTCTCTCATACACTCTTCCAAGAACTTGTCGGATATCGAGAAGAGACTTGCATTTACATTTGTGTGTGTGTGTGTGTGTGTGTTTGTATGATATTGTCAGGTACATCATGGAAATAAATTTCATTATCCGGTAAATGATTCTGGCTCGCCCCCTCCCCCTCTTTCACCCCTTATAGTGTCACATGTCTACATCCGGCATTTTTACCTCAGGAATTTTTCCAACTATTCAGAATTGACCCTCTCTGAAAGTGTCTCATTGACAGAGTCTCATGCATCGTGGTTATAGAAGACTGACTGAACATATAGGTTGTCACAATGGAATAAATAGAATAGTATGGGTTATCTTTTAGAAATAATATTATATAGCCGTTCCGTGTGTGTGTGTTTGTGTGTGTATGTGCTTTATTGGACAAACAGGTCTGACTCATCATTGTAATATGAGTCGGTTCTTTCTTTCTGTTCAGTGGGAGGCATTCAATTTGTTTCGTTCAAGATGAAGATGTCCATTTTTTTTATAATCATTAATGAGTAGGCCTACACCAAAATCCAAAATTCAAGTTTTCCTTTGCTTTATTAGTATATCTTAAATTCAAACAATAAATTGCATGACCAATAAATGGAAAAACAATTCAATTCTGCATCTGTCGCATCATATGACGTATTGAAAAACTATTCCCTCTACAGACACAGCGGCATTGACAGTGTCTTCTTTCATCTCGGTCTTGTTTTCATCACATCGTCAACACATTCTGTCAAAGTAGTCCTAGCACGCTCGAAATTGGTAAAAATACTAAATGTATCCAATTTTGAAAGATTTCCTTTTTTTAATATAATCATGCACTCTACCATTTAATTTTATGTTCTGTTCAAGGCAATGACAGACTGTGCATGGTGTTATGTACACATCGCTGCAAATGTCAAGATATCAACTGATATTCTCCATACAGTTTCAGATTTTATTATGTGAAACAATTTAACAAACTATTAAAACAGAAGAAAACAAAAGGAATTGCCTTCATTACTTTGAGAATCATCAGATTGGCAGTTATATCTATTTTGTTTTATAAACAAAACTTCTCGTCTTGTTAAACATTCTGGTTTGTTGCCGCCCTCATTTTGTGTTGTCTCTTAACCAATACATTAGTTGAAGAGTACAGTACTTCGTCTTCCGCATCAGGTTTTGCACAACTTTTATTTCTCTATGTAGGCCCTATTTGTATATCTGCTCAAAACACAACACTGCTACAACGATTGTCATTATCAATGTAACAACACGCTCTACAGTATCTACGTCCGATCTCGCGACTATCTTGAAAATTCCTTGCTCATACTAAGAAAGCTCACTCATTTCAACAGCGGGTTCTTGTTTGTTTCAGCCCCCCCCCCCCCCCCCCCGCGGTCAACGATAGTACGCTAAAGGGCTCACACCTGTAAATAAAATGGAATGTCCCAGACCCCTTCACAAATTCGTACCAAAGATGCCAAAATAAATGAAGAAAAAATTAATTAAAAATTATTAATGCAGTTCGGCATAAAACTGAAGAGCTGCAGATAATGAGTATGAATTCCTCTACAAACTGCATTTTGGTTTGAAGATGAAAGCTTTTCTCATGGAATTTGAAGGGACTATATTTCATTGGGTGCGTGTACAGAAAATAGGTGATTTTTTTGAGTGACAAGAACTCGTAGTCTGGCTTTGCGGACCCTTGGACAGAGTTTGAGCCGAAGAACCTGCCTTGCAAATTTGATGGATGACAGGGTGTAGCTCACTTATCCAGGTTAGTGAAGATGAAACACCTCATTTCTCCCAGCTATTTTACAAAATTTTTTTGAAATTTGAATTTTAACACACGTCTCTATGGGGAATTATTTACCCGTCTGAGCCCTTTAGGGGTTCACATTTTTACCCTCTATCACGGGCTTTTGGAAAGGCTGCCAGAAAAATTGCCCCCAGGTTTCCAGAAGGGTAGCTTCAGCTGAGCAGAGTGACGTACAAGCAGCGCATGTGGCGAAATGTCTGCGAAAAGAAGACGAGCGCGGCATGCTTTGCAGGAATAAAACATGCACAAAAATACAAGTAGGCCTACGGGGGAATCGCTTAGCCGCGCTTCTCAATTATTCCGTAATTTTCGGGTGTTGAAACTAGCGCTATTCGGGATAAAAAGATAAGAAAACCACCTCTAATTCCAAAAATTTCATGAAAATTGAAAGGAGAACCTCTATTTCAACGATTTTTCGGGATTCAACCCCCTCCCCTGATATTGAGTCCCTAAAATACACCTCTATAACCCGGATTTTCTGCTTCGATATGAAACGAAACCAGGGAGAGCATGTTTCTTCAACCATGAACCTACTTCAACATACAAACAAAAATGCTTTCAACTACTATGTACAAACGTAATTTCACGAGAAATTCTTGAAGTCAACGCTGAGCGCCACTGACGTTCCTGGAAATATGAATGACGTCGTTTAGGAGAAACCGGTGTCCCAATCGGTGAGCGTCCCAATCAATTAGGAAGTACTATGGAACGCCGCCGTTAGGGCCGGCGTTTTTAGACTCTGGAGAAAGCATGCCAGCTGTTGTATAGGGCTTGGAGGGGAGGAGGATTCGTTGCCACGGGGAAACACAGCCGAGATTTTTTGGTTTGTTTTGTTTTTGTATTGTATTTTGTATTTTCTACGTTCTGAAGAAAGTTGATTTTATTGTCCCCATAATGACGTATATAGAAGTTACAGAATATCAAGAATCGCAAAGTAATCTACAGGCCCTGGGTCCTGCATGTTTCATAAAGCTGTTCGTAAAGTTACGAACAACTTATGAGCAACTGGTGATCAGTTCTGATGTGCTATACTTATCAGAATGTCCATAATTCAGCACAGAAACTGATCACCAGTCGCTCGTAAGTCGTTCGTAACTTTACGAACAACTTTATGAAACACCTCCGGGTCTATATCGCAGAAACGGCGTTGTCTCGTCTAAACGCTTTTGTGGCGGGATCATGAGAAGCAGTATATCATACCTCCAATAGTCCCAGTTATCTGTGCAATAATTATAGAATTAAACGATACATACATTTCCTATAGGCCTTTAATGATGATGCTGATAATTGTGATAGCAATGATGATGCTGATTATAGTAACAATAAAAATGTGAGAACTATTACTTCACTACTCCAAATCCCGAAACTATCCGAAACTCCGAAAAGGAAATATAAGTTCTTGTTACGCTATATGTAAATAATCTGCACAGGATCATAAATGCGTCTGTATCAATGGGAGTGGGTGCGTTGGCCCTCAAGTGCTTATATTTTACCATGCACTTAAATGTCAGGACGTCAACGAACTCAGTGGAAGATTGCTTATACAGGTACTTCACTTCAGAGATCAGTTAAGTTAAATTTGGTGTATACCCAAGAATTACGTCCGTGGTCAACCATTTTGTACTCTTTACTGTTTTACTTGGCGACAAATCCGGAAAATCTTCCAGAAGCGCTGCCTTAATTACCACTGTCATGCACAACCCTAACCCTAGCACAAGACATCCAATATATTTTTGTTCGGCTACCAAACCCCAAACTTGAGCCACGTTTAGATGAACTCAAACTCTGGTTGAAATCAAAATGGTCTTAAATTTGAATGACAACAACCGAAATTTTGCCATTTGCATCAAATTGAATACTTTCCGATTCAAGCAAATGCCAGTTCATGTAAAGTTCGTATTGGTTTCTGATTACCATCAACATGCGATTCCGAAATATTTTTTTTCGGAATCACATCCGTGTATACTAGTAATACTACAGGATGTCAGATAGAGTGTCCAACCATCATAATATGTGTAATCTAAAGGATGTATTGCTATGTATATAAAAACAGACCTTTTCTCCCTATAAATCTAAATGAAACCAAAATACTTCATACAGAAATATAATATTTTGATATTTTCTAGACGATAGTTTTCTTACTTCATAGCTGCAGTGAGATCTTCTCGGCTTTAAAATCATTTTACATATGAAATCTTCCCCTGATTATGTTATGCTCATACTGTCATAGTAATGATGATGTGATGATATTAATAATAACATTAATAACGATATTAATTATAATTTCTATTTCATGAAAATAAAGTTTTAAAAGTAAAGGATTTGTATTCTTCACATTCAGGACAATAATGTACAAACTTACCAACAATCTCTCCCATCTGTTTTTGAGTCCATGCATGTTCATTAAAAATAGATATATTCATTCTTATCCTACCCGGCAGTTCAGCTCAGTGAATTTGCCATTAGGACCATTTTCGCTAAATCTATATTTTTCCTTTACTAGCCCCAAATTTTAGAATCTTCTCGATAATATAGTATGAAGGAAGCTTTCAGTTTAACACATTAATTGAAGAAGTTGTTCATAAATTCTTATAAAGCAGAATGAGTTATATTCTAGTAAGCCCTAACTTTGAGTTTTTTGTCTTATCCTGATATACTCATTTTAATCTATCTTTTTAAAATTTTATCTCGGTGATCCATCGTATCTCGTACCTAGCGTGTGTTGGTGATATACACATCAAGGAAGCAAGTTGCTTTGATAAAAAAGGAACACGTACACACTCAAATCAGTGGCGGATCTAGAGGGGCGCACCGGGCGCCCCCCCCCCTCTTTATTTTTGGTCAAAACAAAAGAAATAAAAAGAAAAAAAGGGGTGCGTGCGCCCACCCCACCCCCTTTAATTAAAGGGAAGATAAACCCCAAGAGCAATGTGGATTGAGTGAAAGCAGCAACATTAGTAGAACACATCAGTGAAAGTTTGAAGAAAATCGGACAATCGATGCAAAAGTTATGAATTTTTAAAGTTTTGGTGTTGGAACCGCTGGATGAGGAGACTACTAGAGGTTATGACGTATAAGTGGACAACAATACAAAGAAAATATAAAGAAAATTCTACAAAAATCCATTTTTCATGAAAATTACAAATTCCATCAACTTGATATTGACATATGTTAAGGGTAGCAATTATTCCCCCTGCTTTCTGAAAGAGGTTGGTCCATTGCTCTTTCATGATTCTAGAAAAGTGAATTTTTGTTGAATTTCCTTTATATTTTCTTTGTATTGTTGTCCACTCAAACGTCATATCCTCTAGTAGTCTCCTCATCCAGCGGTTCCAACACCAAAACTTTAAAAATTCATAACTTTTGCATCGATTGTCCGATTTTCCTCAAACTTTCACTGATGTGTTCTACTAATGTTGCTGCTTTCACTCAATCCACATTGCTCTTGGGGTTTATCTTCCCTTTAAGTTGGCCTCACACATGCGGCTTTTTTTTTTCGATCGCAGTGCTTGCGATCTGTTGCGGTTGCCAGATCGCAATCATCGAGTCGCATAGTGTGAGCGCAAGGACCGCAAGGCTTGCGAAATTTCAGCCGGTCGTAAGGGTTCGCAGAGGCAACCGCAGACGATCGCAAGGTTTTGAACATGTTCAAAATTTGACAGCAGCCGCAAGGAGGTCGCAAGGCTTGCGGACGCCTCCAAGTCGCGAGAAGTCGCATGCGGTGGAGAACCGCGTGCGACTTCTCGAAACTGCAAGCAGTCGCAAGAAAAAACCGCATAGTGTGAGGCCACCTTTAATTTTGCAAAGGCGCCTCCCTATTACGGAATTCCTAGATCCGCCCCTGCATACATACAAACAATGAGCTTTCAATTCCTCTTTCTTCGCACCTTTTAACTGTCTTTTTCTGTTCTCAGGTTTCTGTTTCTCCTTTCATTCTAATTCCTTCCTTTCTTTCAATCCCTTGTTTTTTTTTTCTCTCTTTCTACTCGTGTTTTTTTTTTTGTCTGTCTTGTGGTTTGTTTGTTTGTGTAAGTATGTATGTGTTTCTTAGGCAAAACAATTTGCTTCCTTGGCAGAGACTCCAGCTCCCGCTTTCGACGGGAGATCTCCCGCCGAAAGCCCATTTTTACAAAATCTCCCGTTCTCCCGCTTGAGAATTAATTTCTCCCGCCCTGGCTCTGTGTCTCCCGTTTGAAATGATTTCTTACTTTTTGTCTTCGTTTGTTGAAAAATAAGCCTTAGATAGCACGAGAGAGCGTAACGAACCCTAATTATTAGAGCTTCCAGGGCCCAAACGGGCTCTACTGGACCCCGGCTGCAAGGAACTTCGCGCTCGTGATTATGCGCTTCGCGCACATCAAGTTGGAGTCTCCCGTTTGCTAGGGGTTTCGGGAGGGAGAATCTCCACATCAGAAGGTGCTTTGGGTTGGAGTCTCTGTCTTGGTTAGTTTGGGATGTGTATAGCTTAGTTCAGTAATGTAGCTTATTGTCTACGAGGAGACTGCAAAATACAAGCTTGGCTTTTCAGCACGTCTCCTCCATTTCCTGCAACTTAAATCTTAATTTGATATTATTGTAGACGATATAGTGTAATTTCACAGTATTTTTCGTCGTTACTACATTGTATTGATGCTGTGTTATTATGTGTATGATAGACTGGAACTCACTCCCATCAACAGTTTCCAACATCACCAGCAGCAACCCTACAATACATCCAGGAGCAAAGCAACTAGACCCCACACTTCTCTTTCCGCGCAATTTAACACCAGCGCACCCCCTGTCCAGTTGGCCCCTACCAGTGCCGTATATACGGCACTGGCCCCTACTAAGGGTTGTTGGACAGTACACACGAAAAAGTATGTAAATAATGTTTTGCATTGTTGGAAATGTAATAAAATGAAATGAATGAAAATGAGTAATGACAATACAAAGCAGATGTTTTTCAAATTTCCAACTCGTGAAATGATTGAGAACTTTAGTGTAAATACCTTTTTCCAATCAGCATTTTAGGCAGCTCCAAAACCAGAGGCCATAACTTGAAATTTAAAAATAAACGCACAAATGAATAGATTAATGAATGAATAAATAAATAAATAAATAAAAACTTCGATCCAAATAATATACATGTTTTTTTTTTCAGAATTATTTCTCCGTTCGACTATAGGAGGCTCCACGAAATGGAATTCCTCACCAGACATGGCAGTAGAACGTATGCTATCGTAGGCCCGGAGTACAATTTGGTTATAGGGCCTTCACTGATGGAACATCCTTTCCCGTTGAAGTGCATTCCTTATCAAAGAAATATTGATACCTGTTGCACGGAGGGACAAACTGTTTTACGTCTCTAGAAACATCAAAGTATAGAAATCCAAGTGCATAAATGATGAAAAGGAACAATCTGAGCACTTGAACAAGTGCCCCCGCAAGGGAGGTCAGCCCTTTCGAGAAGAGTACAGGCAGTAATACTGCGGATGTTAAAGGTAGGGTTCACAGTAAGGTTTACAGTCAGGTTTTTAGTGATAATATACATGTTTCAGGAAGAATCTGTGTTAATCGTTTATCATGATTGTGTATTTAGTAATGTTGATTCTCGTAGTAATAAGAAATTTATATTGGAAGCAAGGATTTCCATTACCAATCCAGATATTATAGCATTGGTGAAAATATACCCTAAGAACAGTTTGTATTCAATAGAAGAAAGTGAACTTCAGTTGCTGGGATACAGTCTGTTTTTACCTGTCAAGACTTAGTGTCAAAGAGGAGTTGCCATTTATTACAGAAAGTGTCTTCAATGTAAACAAGTTTTCTTTGATAAATCTGACTTTGAAGAAAGTGTCTGGTGTTCTGTGAAGGATAACAATGAAGAGTTACTGTTTGGCTGCATTTATAGAAGTCCAAATAGCCTCGAAGCTAATAATACAGCTTTGTTACAACTTTTTCAAGAAGTTGAGAATTCCCAGTATACAAGAATTTGATTATTGTGGGTGATTTTAACCTGCCAAATATTGATTGGGAGATCCCTGCTGTACAGGGAACAGATGCAAATGACTTTGCAAATGCATTTGTTCAAGTTATTCAGGATTTATTTTTGATGCAGTTAGTAAATGAGCCTACCAGACTGAGAGATGGGCAGAGGTCAAACATCTTGGATCCTGTTTTAACTAACCAAGAAGATATGGTAGAATCCTTACATACATCTTCCCCAGTAGGCAAGAGTGACCATTTAGTTCTTGAATTTGAACTCTATTTGCCAGGTTGCTATTCTACTGAGAAACCTGAACGTTATGCATTTTTAGAGGAGACTGGGTATGAGGAAATATATGTGTGACAATGACTTTTTTGATGTGTTGGATACAGAAGGAGATATTAACACTGCAAATTATGTTTTTGTGAATGTAATTGGAATGCTTACTGACAAGTTTGTACCTAAAGTCAAACCAAGAGTGAAGGAGAAACCTCTATGGTTGAATAGTTCTGTTAAGCAAGCAATTGTCAAAAAACATAAAGCTTGGAATTGTTATCAAAGACAAGAAGTCAGAAAGACAGAGAAAGCTAGAAATGAAGTAACTAGAGTGGTATCTGGAGCAAAAAGGGATTTTGAATGCAAACTGATATCTGAATTGAGTTGTAACCCCAAGAGTTTTTTGGAGGCATGTGCAAAGCAAAACCAAGTTCAAACCCTATTTAAGCATTTTGGAGAAACCAGATGGAGGTATAGCAGTAAATGATGCAGAAAAGGCAGAAACACTGAACAACTTTCTTGCCTCTGTTTTTACACAAGAAGACTTATCAAATGTTCCAGTTCTGGATCCCAGGATTCATGATGTACAATAAGATACAGTCGTTTTTACAGAACAAGTCGTGAAAGATGTTGTATTGAAACTGGACCAAACAAAATCCCCCGGTCCAGATAATGTGCAGAATCGTATTTTGAAAGAAATTGTAGATTGCGTCTCGAAACCACTTGCAGATTTATTTACTATGTCAATGTCAAAAGGTGAACTTCCAAAGGCATGGAAGAATGCTAATGTTTCTCCAATTTACAAGCAAGGAGATAAAAAGAAACCAAATAATAATCGGCCGGTGAGTTTGACTAGTAATATTTGCAAGTTAATGGAAATCATTGTCAGAGACAAAATTGTACAACATATGGACTCAAATCTGTTATTTACAGAGGAGCAATACGGTTTTAGGAAAGAAGAAGCTGTGGGGCACAGTTATTATCTGTGTCAGAAACATGGACAAAAGTACTAGACAATGGTGGAAACGTTGATTGTATATACTTGGATTATAGTAAGGCGTTTGACAGTGTACCTCACGAACGGCTGATTAGGAAAGTAGAAGCGTACGGGATCACTGGGAATCTTTTGAAGTGGATTAAGTCTTTTTTTAAGTGAAAGATTACAACGAGTGGTGGTCAATTGTGTTTCATCTTCACAAACTGCGGTATCTAGTGGAGTCCTACAAGGTAGTGTTCTGGGGCCGATTTTGTTTCTGTTGTACGTAAACGACCTTCCTGATGTGTTATTAAGTGGCAAATGTGAAGTTAAGCTTTTTGCTGATGATACCAAGTTGTATTCACAGATATATGACAATGATAATGTACTGAATCTGCAAGCTGATCTAACCAGAGTGATGGAATGGTCAAAAAAAGTGGCAGCTTTCTTTTAACCAGGAAAAGTGTAAAGTTATTCATTATGGAAGGAATAACCCATGTGTTGTGGATGAATCAAACCCGCCCATCCCAGTACACGTATACACGTACACTCAGGCCTTTGAGTTATGAAGCAAGATTTAAACAAGGTGAAATTGCCTTCACTGGCATATAGACGGCATAGAGCTGATTTGATTCAGATTTTTAAGATTGTGAATGGGATTGATGATATGAAGTCTTCAGAGTTTTTTGAGTTCTCAGTTGGAGGAAGGACGTGTGGTCATAAATTTAGGATACTGAAGAAACATGTGAAGTCTAAAGTGAGACAGTGCTCTTTCTCTCAAAGAGTTATTAGTGAGTGGAATAAGTTGCCATCATTTGTAGTTGACAGCCCATCCGTGAATAGTTTCAAGTCTAACCTAGAGAGGTTCTGGAGTCAAGACAAGAACAAATACAACCCCGATGGGATATTTTTTTTTTGTCCATGTGATACTGCACAGCGCCTAACAAAAAGTTATTAATGTCATCTAATGACGACACCGAGGGGCAAATAAGTTAAAGGGATGGTATAGTATTGGTGGAGATGAGAATTGGGCTTTTAACTTTTTGCGAGATACCAAAAAACGCTTATGATATAGTACAGAATATACCATTTTAAGAGGAATTCAAAGTTTATTTGATGAAAATCGGGTTTGGAATGACTGAAACATCTAAAAACAAAGTAAAACAACGCGATCGTAATAAAGTGTGGGTCCCACACTTTATTAGAATTGCTCTTTTTTGGATATCTCAGCCATTTCAAAACCAATTTTCATCAAATAGACGTTGAATTCCTCATAGAATAATATGCTCTTTCATATTTCATAAGAGGTTCTCATTATCTCTCTCTCTCTCTCTCAAAAAAAAAAACACGTTAGAAACCTGAAATTAGGTCTGAACCAGAACTGTACGATCCCTTTAAGTCTAACTTTACGTCCACATCCAAGGTATGTAAGGTATGTATGATTAGAAACCAAGACAACGTTAATCTTTCAGATATAAAAACTAACGCTAATGAAGATGGTAATTATGACAACAATGACAATCAATAACAATGACATGCAAATGATGACGTCAGGTGATGTAAAACAACCATAAAATTGAATACAATAATTATGTAGTTTGAGCAAGACCATTCACGGAGCTGCACTGCAGCTCCGCTGCGGCGTGTTAAAGGGAAGATAAACCCCAAGAGCAATGTGGATTGAGTGAAAGCAGCAACATTAGTAGAACACATCAGTGAAAGTTTGAAGAAAATCGGACAATCGATGCAAAAGTTATGAATTTTTAAAGTTTTGGTGTTGGAACCGCTGGATGAGGAGACTACTAGAGGTTATGACGTATAAGTGGACAACAATACAAAGAAAATATAAAGAAAATTCTACAAAAATCCATTTTTCATGAAAATTACAAATTCCATCAACTTGATATTGACATATGTTAAGGGTAGCAATTATTCCCCCTGCTTTCTGAAAGAGGTTGGTCCATTGCTCTTTCATGATTCTAGAAAAGTGAATTTTTGTTGAATTTCCTTTATATTTTCTTTGTATTGTTGTCCACTCAAACGTCATATCCTCTAGTAGTCTCCTCATCCAGCGGTTCCAACACCAAAACTTTAAAAATTCATAACTTTTGCATCGATTGTCCGATTTTCCTCAAACTTTCACTGATGTGTTCTACTAATGTTGCTGCTTTCACTCAATCCACATTGCTCTTGGGGTTTATCTTCCCTTTAAGACCCTGTAATTTTCCATGGGAAAATAGTAGGGCCAGCACACACAGACACACACACACACACAAACACACACATTAGTAGTTCCAAGTTTGACTCGATATGATCAGTATTATCATGAGTATAATGCGGTAATCCTATGCGATGTGTAAAGTGGTTTATTTTTGTTTCCATGGAGGTTTCTTCCGCCCCCAACTGTATACTGGGTGGATCCTATCGAGAGACGCACCTGCGTACTAGTATCTTGTTCACAAAGTTCGTATTGCACACATGGCTTTTAATACTGCTATCCTGATTGTCAAAGGAGAGTAGTTATTGGCTTAGCAAGGGAACTCACCGGACGGTGTAGCCAATCAGATGATCTGATAAATATTGTACAAGCACGGGTACTAGTAGTTGCGTACTTCGGTTAGCTCATCCGTTCGTAGACTTTGTGAGTGTAGGTTGAATGCTCTGGCTGTGTGTACGGAGGATATAGCCCCATTCCACCACCACACGACTTCTCGCCAGGGCTTGCCTCAGCCTCACGTATCACCATGATAGTAGGCGTTGCGCGTGTCTAGTCTATCTGTGTGTCTTGTGGTTGGAACGTTCAATTCTCCTCGAGTGTGTGTGCAATTTGTGTGACTGCTAGCTGCTTACGGCCGACGGTCAACGGCGGAAGACAAAACACCTTTCCGCGAAGCGAGTTGTTTTCATGGAAATTGCAGCAAACTTTGTGAATGGCATTTAACAGTTAGAACTATACACCCAGCGTGACATGAATGAATAGTAACACATTCTGCTGCTTGTTGAAAGAAGACCTGAGAAGTGCTGTTCTTCGCGAGGAAAGTAAGTATTTGCGGATGTTATCTGGTTTGCACAAGCTGGTTAATTTACTAATGTAGAAATGAATGCTGTTTAGTGTTATGATTTAGAGCCTTGTCAACAGTCCAGGTAAGCTTTTTGTTCATCATATTCATGGGATGTTCATGTAAACGTTAGGTGGCCTAGGCTAGTAGAGTCTAACCGTTACACTGGTCACTGCACTGTCTAGATTCTACATTATTGAATTCCTAACTTTTTTTTTCATAAACTTATTTAGGAAGAAACATAGGAAGATATTCAAATGAGGATGAGATATGCAAATTTCCGACTTTGGAAAAAGTTGGTATTCTATAAATGTTAGAATGCACTTTGGAAAGAATTTTAGGAAGATATAGGAAAGCCCCATCCCACCCCTGTCCTAAGTACGTAGGTTGTTGTTATTGTAACTTAACAGATCTAGCAAGCTATTAAACATTGTGATACTTAACGAGGTGCTTGTTATTCAATGTGTGCAATATGTAAATTTACTTTATTGTGTAATATGGGCATGAGAAAGGTAACTACACGCAGCCGCTGTCGCAAAGCGACAGCGGCTGCACCTCTACTCCTTCGCAGACGTTGTTATTTTCAGCGGTGGGTGTACGTTTCCTTCATGAATATCTTTATTTATCGTGGGAAACTAAAATATAAGGAATATAAAGGTGTTTTGTCTTCCGCCGTTTGTCTTCCGCCCCGTAATCTATGATAATCATTCAATAATCGGTATGCATATTTTTTTTTGAATTTCTTCAAAAACCCAACGAAATCCGTCCTTAAAATCAGGTCTGTAAGCGTCCGTATTGCTTCACTCCTCATCTTCTGCGTGTTATTGAATAGCAGTCACTCTCCTATACTACAACATAGCTAGTCGGAGCGGAAGTGGATGAGCTAGTCGGAGCGGAAGTGACGTCAAATCATGAGAGCAGCACGCGCGGAAATACATATACGTAGAAGACGACAAGCTTTACGTAACACAAGAAACGCACGGGCGTTCGTAAAATGCTACCTCGGTACCTCGGGTTGAGCGTTCGTGGTAGTTCGTTGATTTTGTGAATCATCGTACAATCTACTCCGAAAAATTCAACAATAAGGTTTGGATACCAACAAAACACCAAATTTAACTCAACCATCAGCAAAATACGATATAGGTGGGTGGTATTACTGTTAAAATCAAACAAAATAAAAGACATTTTTGTGGTCTTGCCGTCAAAAGCGATGGTCGTTTACAACGTTTAAACACTAGTACATGTCAGACCGCTGTTTGCACAGCGGTCTGGTCAGGCTAGAGAAAGGGGACATGATGCACACACTTGTATTTAACCCTACGTCATAATAGAATCTAATAGGGCCTATGCGATTGTCATTGCATTGGTTGGTTCTTGTAACGTTACAGCATTTCGTATTGGCTTAAGAAAGGATGTGGGCGGGGACACGGATGGCTTATTAATATCAAATTTGCATTACAAAGTTCCAAGGAAGAAATTTCTGAATAGGAATTCTGTCTTTCCTAGGCACTTCCTAACTTTCTGACTTAGCGTTACAAGTGTGGGAAGATTTTCAGAATGCACCCTTTCTAGGTGCCTACTCTCTTTAGACAGAAAAATCTATCTGTCCAGAGGAGTTTTTTTTTATTTTTTTTTTTGTAAACAAACTTTTATGGCTATAGATCTAGATCTAGTATCCTCTGTAAGGGGATTCTGTGAAGCCAGATGCTAGATGTGGTCTCTGCAGAAGATATCCAGGATGACAAGAGACAGATTGTTCTTTTGCATGTGCAGTCAACTACTCTGTATATTGACTGTAAAATGGTCAGTGGGTGCTCCTTGTAGAGTCTACACAGTCGGGCTGGTCACAGTAACGTATGACCGTGATGATTCTAGATCTAGGCCTAGTTCTTCTAGACATGAAATTCTTGAAAAGATTTGAGACCAATACCCTAATAGAAGTCTACCAAAGTCCTCCAAAACATGACACAACCAAGACAACCTCCGAAAATTGTGCTGTGTTTACCTCAAGTCGGATGATTGGGACTGTACAATATATTAGATTTAAACGGTCACAGCATGCAGCACAAAGCACAAGTCTGGGGTCAGTCTGGCGGAAGTCTAATGATCTATGGTACAATGTGCGAAGGTTGTTCTAAACTTATGCTAGATGAGGGGACTCTATTTATCATGAACGGGGCGCACACTTCCAGAGACCTGCACTGTTTGTGGCGGGGTGTGCACAACATTGTACATTTGTATGTGTTCTCGTAGATGGAAAAATCTGTCTTTCTGGAGGAGTTTTATTAAAAATATTTGACTTTTATGGTTTATCCCCAGAGACAGGCAGAAGCCTGTGATATATGGTTGGATCTACTACTCATCGACTGCTTTCTGATTAAATACCTTGTATCTTAGAAAGTATTCCTCAGTTTTTACCTTAATGTCCTTTCACTATGGCAGAAAATACCCATGGAAATACAGGTGACATTTTTTTTTACTTTGCGCTGGTGCAAACCCATCATTTTAACGACCTGTGTATAAACTTTTAATGTTTATTTTCTTTGATTCTTCTTCCTCATGTTTCCCCAGGTTATCAACAGTACCTGTACCCTCCTCATTTCTCTTGATTTCAAATGTTCAAACATTCCAGCATGTTGTGCCCTGTCCCATGCGTAATTTTGAATGCAAGAAAGCCATTGCGTGAAGGTGGTCAATCTAAAAGTAGGTCGTCGATGAGTAGTAGACTTTAATACTATGTCATGTACATCGCTGTTGGGGATGCTTAAAGGACAAGTTCACCTTCATAAACATGTGGGTTGAGTGAATGCAGCAATATTAGTGGAACACATCAATGAGAGTTTGAGGAAAATCGGACATTCCGTTCAAATGTTATGCATTTTTGAAGTTTCTGCTTAGGCATGGCTGGATGAGAAGACTACTATAGCTTGTGATGTCATATGAGTACAACTATATAAAGAAAGTATAAAGAAAATTCAAGATATTCTCACTTTTCTCACATAATAAAAGAACACTCGACTTCTCTCTTTCAGAAGTCAGGGGGAATAATATTACCCCTAACATAAGTCAGTAACAAGTCATTAAATTTTGCACTTTATTCAAAAAGTCAAGTTTTGTGAAATTATCTTATTATTTTCCTTATATTGTTGTACGCATGTGACATCATACACTGTAGTAGTCTTCTCCCCCAGCAGTGATTGCACAGATATTTTAAAAATTCATAACTTTTGAACAGATTGTTGGATTTTCCCCAAACTTTCACTGATGTGTTCTACTAACATTGTTGCCTTCACTCAATCCACATGTGTATGAAGGTGGACTTGTCCTTTAATCGCTCTCTCTATGGACAAAACCTGGGTGAGGTACCTCAGCCTTGTTTATACTGAATTCATTGTCTTAGATCAGCAAATCTAAGCTTAGATAGTGAAATTAAGATCTCATAAATACAATGTGCTCACCAGCTGTTTGAATATCAAAGATTTGGGTGGAATTTTCATTGAAAAAGACACAGCTACTACATTGCACCAGCTCATCGACACACTAATTACACAATAACAGTAAACACACAGTGATAAGCAAAGAATATAGAAGTGCACGCCGTGCATGTGCTTCTACATTTGTAGATCATTTCCTATGCTCTTGATGACAACTTATCGTTGGCAAATCGGTTTCCATGCTGGGGCATTCCCCTTACAGTATCGTTTATACTACAGCCTTTATGGTCTGTATAATGTAGGAGGGGATTCTGTGAAGCCAGACTAGTCTCTGCAGGACAATATCCGAGACAATTAATACAGACTGATCTTTTTGTCTAGTGCGCAAAAGAAACTGCCATCTCTCTGGAGGAGAAATGCCCGCCCACTGGTTTCCATAGAAACATGTGCCGACCTCATGCTAGACGAACAGGGGACTGAAATGCTTGTTTTCATCTGGCATGTCCTCTGAAGGTCCTCCTGATGTCCTACAAGACAGGGCAGGGGACTGTTGACTATACACAGCCTTGTCGCTGTACAGAAGTCATGACAGGGCTGTACCAGTCGAGATCCGAAAGATCACCCTATTCCGACTAACAGTATGAATTTTGAATTCATCACATCATGTTTGTTACTCAGACCTATATATTTACTATCTTGATGAATTTAACTTTCATGGGTGATTTCAATATTGACCTACACAATATACAACTTACCCAAAAGGAAGATTTGGATAGCGTATGCACACTGAACTTACACTTCTCTGCACGGTGTAGATCACATTTCTTTGCACTGTTGTCACTCATTTCTCAGTTCAAAGAGATTCCGATTCATCAAATTCTTTTTTTTTAAATAAATGTTTCTTGTAAAGCTGTAAAGTAAACACAAAGTAACACTACAAACAACTTGAATACTAAAGAAATAATAAAATATGTTACTACTAATACCACATGCTATATCATATCAGTCACACGCACGCACACACACACACACACACGCACACGCACACACACACACACACACACACACACACACACACATGCAGTTGAACCTCTATTATCCGGCCTCCCTTTATCCGGATCTCTCTATTATCCGGACGCAATCTCGCCGTGATTTTTTTAATCTTTTTTTTATAATTACGGGAGGAAAGGGGGATTCCCAACGGATACATTTCTTAATAATTATTTAGGTAAATCATCCCAAGAATTTATAAAAGAAAATGATTTCATTCTTGCAAACACGAACCTCTATTTTGGGGTCTGTTACTGTGTGTAACAATGAAAAGGTTGCAGTATACACATTACTACATGTGGTACTACAATGGGGTACATCAGCACATGTGTAGACTCTACATGTATAAAGCATTGAGTCTCCCGTATCCGGCCAAATCCCTTATTCGGACGAGCCCCGGTCCCGACTTGGCGGATACGAGAGGTTCAACTGTACACACAAATTCCCTATCTTGCAAGGTTATTACCCTAAATACACAGAGCATTGGCTTTTGGCCTGACGCACCCCAGATTTGTCAGGCACGCCGATACGGTACAATGAACTCGCCAAAAGCATATGACCTTGAAGCCTCATTTGCATAAAGTAGACAGCTTGTGTACGCAAAACCGCTGGGGAAGTGTTGCAGGACAATCGCAGTATCTCACCTCAGAAGCCATCAAACGATTAAATCTATACAGCAAATTGAAGAAACTGTTCTCTAACTCGCAATGTTAGTTATTTTGGGTTTTATTGAGGATAAACCCGTGAAAATAATGTCGAAACTTAGCTTCCAAAACAGAAAATTTGGTCTCAAAACAAATGTTATTTTTTCACATTTTCCTTCATTGCCCAAAAAATGAAACTTTCATATGTATGACTTATGGTAGTATATCCATACTGTGTTCCAAATATCTTTTCTGTATCATTTGGTGCACGGATATGTCCAGAAAAAAATCTAGATTACTGTCACTTGTGACCCACGTAAAATCCATAGCGTAAGCAGTACGCAGTCCTATGTATTGGTTTTCGTGCTGCATGAAACAGTTGAAGCACATTGCAGGGTTCCTGTCTCGCCCACTCACCACCCTGTGGACCGAAAACTGAACCCTGTCACATTGCCCCAAACCTGACACCGCTGATTGGCTAAGCATGCACTGACCAGTAGAGAACGCATGCGCAGGAGGATGATCTAGTTGTGCATGTCCAGTATTTTCTCTTAAATTGGGTTGTCTTTTTTATCTTATTTTCACCTAACAACTAATTGCGCAAACACGAAACTTCGAAGGTAGTGAATCTGGTGTATGCAGACTAGCAATATGTTAATCAAATGCATATTCATGCAGGGGCAGACTACAGTATGCGCCAGAAAAAATCGTAACCCTTTCCCACAGTCGACTCAAGCAGAAAAACACACATATCTCGAAAGATACATCAGCATTTTTGCCCAAATATCATATGAAGGATGATATATCCATATGTGAAGTGTCAAGGGATTTGGTGCTAAAATAAGGGAGATACGAGAAGGTGAACTTTCAAGATTTTTTTGTCCTTCCCTCTGCACAGTGTTTCGATAACCATTACAAATTCAAAAGCTTTGGCCTCTTTATCAGTGAGTTAATTGCACCATATTGCACCATAACAACAACAAAACTTGCCCCAGAAGGGCACATTTCTTGATATTTAGCACTTTTTCAGCAATGCTTATTCTTAACACTGGACTTAAGTCCTGTTTGCTTGGGAAACATGTTGCCAATTTTGCAATCCTGATGGCGATATTTGAGATATTTGATGGGTTTTTAATAGGAGGTGACTATAAAGGGACTTTCCTGTGGTGAATGACAATGCCAGTGTGTGAAATGATGTGATTTCTGTGTGTTGTCACAATAGAAACTTACTGGCTTGTGATGTAGTAATAGGCAGTCAGATTCTGGCAGGCTGTCAGATTTTGGATGGCTTGGTACTCTGGACAGAAAAATCTGTTAGGAGTTGATATTTTTTTTCCCTTAACATTTGTTTACTTTAATGGCTCTCCTCCAGGGCAGAGCCTGGCCTGGAATTTCATGAAGCCAGATGTGGTCTCCATGGACATGGAATGTATGTGTATGGTTTCCATGACGATTATGACTTATTTCTCGGTCAATACTACATTGTATGTAAACTTTGTGGCCTACTTCATACTAGTGTAGTAGTACATTTGTAGTATAGGAGATCTTGTAGTAGTCTTGTGGGTTATTAACTACACTTGTGTACTTTGCACTGTCTAGACAAGCTACATGTAGTAAGGCTTAGTCAGTTCTGCAAGTTTTGAATTTCTGTATTTTCAGCATCCCTATACATTTGATATCGTTAGAAAGGCCATTAAATGAGAAAAACAGTGGTAAAAATCAGCCCAATATATTGAAAATTGGCAAAGTTACATGCAGTTTTTGCTTTCCCAATCTGCTATGTACAGCATTAGTGTGTGTGTGTGTTTTTTTTTACATATCTGCAATTCTCCCTCTACCGTTCAAAATTATATGCTGAAAATCATATTTGTTACAGATTTCAAAATGCATGCCTTAAAGGGTGTGTACAGTTCTGATTGAGGTGAGGATTTAGCTTATAACGTTTTGTGGGATATTCAGAAACCACTCTATGAGATGTCAAAGAGCATGCAATTCTAAGGGGTATCAAAAGTTTATTTGATGAAAATCGGTTTTGAAATGGATGAGATATCCAAAAACAAGGTGAAACAAAGAGATCCAAATAAAAGGCATGGCCTGTCACCTTTTATTATTATCACATTTTTTGGATATCTCACCCATTTGAAAACCAATTTTCATCAAATAAACATTGAATCCTTTCTTAAAATTACATGCTCTTTCATATTTCATAAGAGGTTTCTCATTATCTCACTTAGGAATTTTCAGAACATGAATCCCCACCTCAACCAGTACTGTGCAGTCATTTCAAATCCCTTATTAGTACATACTCCATGAAAATGCACTATGAATTTTTATGATTTAACATTGATTTTACATCCTCCAAGAAATGGAACCTTGCTAGTGTGTTTGCATCACTACTGTAAAAGTGAATATTTTCGTGTGAGTAATTTTTCAGCCAGATAAGATAAATTTCATGTTTTTTGAAGTCCATGGAATCAAGATTTGAACTACTCGAACATCCAGCAAGCAACAATATTTGTTTGCTTATTAAATATCTTTGCGCTGGTTTCTGGTTGCATGAAATGTGCAAAAATTTCAACACCGCAAACATTTCCACTTTCACAGTACATGTTTGCACAACATTGGCATCGTGACCTAGTATGATACAATGTACATTTGTATGAGGACTTGCAAATTTGTGGACGTAGGGGTGCATGCAAACGCTGTCCTAAAGTGTACCATAACATACCTGTACCAAAGTAGTGCTCGAACGCTCCCAAAGTGTGCTAATATGGAATATTGAGCTCAAAGTGGACCACTTCCCGATGTGCTTCAAAAGTGTACCGTAATGCCTAGAAATACAGAGAAGTAGATAAAATGTAAATTTCCCAGTTTGACTGTTGCTGACTATTCTGGTATAGGCATGCTGCATGTACATTCATGACAGACGGCAACAGAAACAAAATTTTGTAAGATTTACAAACAGTTGACTTTTTGATGGGATTAGATGCTGGTTTCTACAGAGGGCTGTGGTTTTTTTTTTTTGTTCAGAAAGGTAACCATTTCCAAGTATTAGGTTTATCGAACGAGTTCCGCGTGTGGAAATAAAGTGATTTCAGATGGTTTTAAGTCAACAGAATTTGATACAAGGATGTGGATTATTTTTGCTGGTGGTGAGGATGTCCAAGGTTTTTTTTTTTATATAGCTCTCTTAATACTGGCATTGCATCATATCTTCCCAAAATATCAATTGTAATATTTTGCAATTAGAAAAAAAAATTGTTGTCAGTATCATCAGTATACAATAATTCATTTTGTTGTTTGGGGCATGTTGACAACAACCCTCATGAGTGATAAGTTAATAGATCTCATTCCCCAAATATGGGGAATGGGGAGTTCTGCAAGACTGATTTGAAGAAACCATTAAATATACATTGTATCTTCTACATATCTACATTTGTATAAGATCCTTCAGATTGGCTGAAGTTTTACTTACACTTGGTATTCAGTGTTAAAGCATATAGTTGAATAAAGAAAAATATACTCAGCCCCAACAATTGTAAGAGTTGGGGATAGACCAAGAAGAGAGCTGGCATGCAGATGAAAGTGAGGGAGCATGGGGGTTGAGCAGCAATCAATGTCCTCACAGATAATTTCCCCAAATTCAGTTTGGTTCTCACCTATTGATTATGTTTGCTTGCAAATTATCAGTATCCAATGATAATTGAGATTAAGCGGATTTACGTCATTTGCAAACTTGCCTCCAAAATGGTTTGCTTTTCTTGAAATACATAGGTAACAAACAACCTTTGAAAGTTTGACTGATTACTTGCTTTTAACCTGCAAATTGGTGATTAAAAGTCTCTGGACTCCTCTACACGATAGCTTAATCAATTCAGCATATATGGGCAGTCGATTGTTTATTCCTATCTCCATTGATTGCAATTGTTTGAAAGTCCACTTTCCAATTGATTTTAGAGACCTGCCGTCATTGTGACAGGGTATGGCGTTGACCGAGAATAAAGTCTCCACTGGAGCGTGTTGTTTTGGTCGCTTGGTCGATGTTAAATATAGTTCTCAGGCGAATTTGTCAATTCATTTTAACTGCTCATTTCTGTGTGCTGAGGGTCACCCTGCACATTCTTGTGTAAATTTCCCATTTGATAGACATGACATGATTTCCTAGATGTAATTTACCTGTACCTTATAATTTGATACTTCTTATTTTCCTTTCCTTTGAATCTTCTTGTGCTTTATATACACCTTTACCTTCTAATCTGACAAGAATTCACACTTCTTTTCCTTTTAGGAATAATTTTAAAACCCTTTCAGTTAGCATAGAATTAGAAAAATTTTGGAATTTGGAATATCGGAAATTGTAATAATTTCAATGCGCAATTCTGATTTGCCAATGTTATGTAATTGTTCATCAAGAAACCACGCTTTTTTCTTCAAAAAAGAATGAAGCACAGAAGGAATAACAGATAGTGTGTATCACATGCCTTTTGTCTAGACTGGTGGCTGTCATATTTACATGTAGCAAGTCTTCATTTTTTATTTGTTTTTGCGAATAAGGAGTGAATAGAGTTGATATTTTTTCCTGTGTTGTCAAATTTGTGAATAGCATGTGACTTGCAAATTTGAAAAAGAAAAACAAAAAACGACAAAATGTATAGCGTATGTTAATGTTACTGATTGCTCTTTGAAAGTTGATGTCTATACATATATTATATTTTGTCTTTCGCCCAATGGCTATTCAATAAATCAAAGGTTTCTACTTTTAGTTTTTCTAGTTGGTCTTGTTGGTAATGATGTAGGCCTACAACTCAAGATGTAAAGTTGTGTTAGTATATACTGGTAGTTCACATTTTCATGCATACATGTAGTTTTGAATGGCGGGGGGGGGGGGGGGGGGGGAAAGAAAATCCAATTTTGACTCCTGTGTATAAGGGTTGTATCCGCAAAGCATTGTACTGTACATCCGTACATTGATGTCCGTTTAGTACCAGTTAGGCCTGTAGTATGGCAAGTGTCTTTCATATTGCGGTACACTGTCCATTATGGTCATTATAGTGTGATTGTCCAATACACATTATGAACATGAGTTCCAGTATTGGAAATAGCTTGTAAGTTGTACAATGTACGTTGTACAAAGTGAGCAGGGATATTTTCTGCAACCATCATGTGAAATGTTGAATTTGCTTCTTGCTTTGCTGAATTTAGTCAATTGCATTTGACACTGTGGTGAACATTTAACAAATGCATGCTACATCACAGGAGTGAATGATTTTAACTATCTTTTCACACAAATACCAAATATTGGCTTTATGCTAGGTTTGAGGGGCATACCAGGGTACAGTATACAATGTATAATATTTGACATGACATGCATTCAACAACTCATTGCATCATATGTGACCCAGTCTTGGCATGTGATACAGTGGTGTATATATAGGTGCTGGTATGTACAATGTAGATGCTGATAGTGAACTTTCAAATTGTGCATGCTATTTTCCTTTGAATTTTACAACCATAGAACTTCATTAGACAGCCTAAGGAAAAGGAAGGCACTGCAAAAATGGTTCATCTTCGCTCTCCGGGGATGCTGGTACAAAATTACAGTATATGGTGCCTAATGTGGATTACTCTGGCTACCGTAATGTTTTTCACTGAAGTTTAAAAGCATCATCAAGTCTCTTGGTATTTCTGCATATTTGGATGCTTTACGCCTTTTGCAGTTAAATATGATGGCTTGCTGTGTTGTGGAGCTGCACGCCCTGTGCACACTCTGTTATAGTTATACAGTAGGACGTGAAGAGTGTGTGGTGAGTGAGTGAAATGATTACACTGTGCCTCGTGGGGCATGGCTGGGTGAACTTGTGCAGGGTAGCAGTGGGCCGTTTCCTACTCTGCATTCCTCCTTCCTCACACATGTTTAATATCAGTTGTGTGTGATCACTGGCCGACCGGTGCGTGATCGTGATGTACAACGAGTGCCTAATGGATTTCTTCATCATTTCTGTTTGCAAAATGTCTTCATTAAATGAGGGAGAAGCTCACCTACAAATGATGCATTTCAATGTTTACAGTAAAGTGTTATCTGTAGGTTACTTGTGTATGTTTGTTCACATACATGTACACCATACAAATATAGGCTCTTTTGTAGGAGCTGCATACATGTAGTATTTGATGTACTGACTAATGTACTATACATATTGCTCGCTTAAACATCTATGAAAAAGAATTGTCATAAAAATTGGTTCTGTATTTTTGCTGTCTTCTACAAAAATGTTCTCACATTCTTTTATGTTTCTCTTTTTTATTTTTAGAGGGGAGATATATGAAAAGAATTTCTGATGAAAAACAAAAGGCCAAGTCTTTGTACTATTATTTTTCAGTTAATTTGGAAGGGGAGGAAATGTTGGAATAAGTGATAACATACATCATGTTTTGTCTTCTGTTCTTTTCTCTGTATGATGCGTGCAAATGCAGTTCAGTTCATATCTGTTTCCGATTATTTGCCCTTGATGACAAGGCCTGCCAAAATACATTAGAATTACCTGTTCGCAAATACGCTCATCTGTAAACTTTGACTGCCATCGAGATTCTGCGCCTGTGTGTGCACAATAGTGTATGTGGAGATTAGTGATAAAGCTGTACACGATTCGTTACGGGGATTCCCGAATTTCAATCCAAGTCGGACCAGCCTTTCCATTGCATGGTATTCCCACACTACTGGGGCTATAAGAATAAAGCTAACAAGGAACAGGTCTGCAATGAATTCAAGCGGTACATTGTAGCATAGCCTAGGGCACTTCGAAGACACAAACCCACGTGACGAAGTACTTGCTACTGTTAACAACATCCTGAGTTTCCCTAACAACTTGTTTCCAAGCTTGTGCTCTTAGTTTCTGATTGCAGGATAGCAGTGCAAAAGTGCATAATATTAATAATGAAATCCAGCAGATTACACACTTCGGTTTACTGTCAGACCTTGTATTGACTGAAAAGAAGCATTTTCATTCAGGCCATTTGCGTGGAAGATAGGAGTAGTCTTTATATGATGTCGGAAATGATGATACACCTGTATCATTATTATCATCATTATTAGGTGATACACTAACGGCGTATCACCTATTGTGTTTGCTTGAAATTCCCATTTCTTTCTGACGAATTTTGTGAACAAAATATCTCAATAATGACTGGAACAATTAACATGAAATTTTCAGTCATCAAATCTCATGACAATATCTCTGTACTATGCTAATTACCCAGGTCACCATGACGTGCACATAGGCACGCGTCAAAAATTTAAAATGCTCAAAACTACTTCCCGACCGGTTTTCTCGAAGTTTCAGACAATTTTAAGCGTTTCAAAAAATTCCGCGCATGCGCGTCCGTCCGCATGTTTTCGCGCGCACAGCGCGTAAGCAACATGAAAATGCACTTTTTTTCGACTGATTTGGATTCCTGATGCATTAAGTAACAATATCCATTGATTTCCGATCAGTTTTGACCTATAACAAAGGAATGCACTGGCATCAAAGTTAAAATTCCGCTCGAGCATCTATGTGCAAATATAGTGAAAAAACATGTCTTTGTTTATTTCGTCATAGCTCCTGAAAATGTCCAGCAACCCTATGTTTTTATTGCATATTACAAAAGCATATGACTTGTGAATAACATTTCAAGTATCAATATTTCGAGGAAAACTCGACGTCATCATATCGTCATCTGAAATAAAAAAAAGTGGAATTTATTTTTTTGAGGTACTGTCTCTGACATTCATTTGCTGGTATCTCTGTTGTTTTAGCTCAGTATTATCCCAAATTCGGATATGTTGTACTTTGAACATTTCTCTTTCAAGTCCATGTCATTGTTCTGCAATTTGATGACGTTATCATACTGGAAATTGTGATTAAAGGCAAAGACTCAAAATCAGTCAAGTTTATGTTAAGTCTGTGGGAGGTGATTCTTTTTTAAACCATGCATTAACTTAAAAACGTTCAAGCACCTTTACCTCAGCTGATTTTGCTCCATTTCCTCTGAAACTTAAGTATGTTGTAGCTGAGACAATAAGCTGCAGTAATCTTGCATTTTATTTTTTTCAAATCTCCTCATCAGGTTGACAATTTGACAGCTTAAAACTGAAGATGAGAATGGAATGTGGACGAAACGATTCCTGATTTATCTTTCACATATTGTAAGCTTACGTTCCTCATATTTTCTCGTCGGGACGTATAGCTGAGAGGTTAAAGGCGACGTCTTTGGCGCCAGAGACGTGAGGTTGCACACGTGCGGGTTCGAACCCCCACAAGAACATGAAACAAAATACTTCTATCTTTTACTTTTTTTTCTTCAATGGAGTAATTACACCTTCGTCCATGTAGAAATCACGTTCTCATGTAAACGCACCCATACGCACACACACAAACGCACACACACACACACACACACACAATATCCCTTTGTTTTGTGTTGGAGATACATTGCTTCGACTGCTGCAAAGTTTTGCAGGCTTATAGAGTTTGTCAAACTGATCATAATGACGACGAGATGAGACATAGCCCTCTTGGTTATTCAAATACAATGAAATGGTCAAAGTTCATATTTGAAAATACAAATGTTCAAGTGAAGGTGACTCTTTAAAGACTTTATTGCCATGTTTGATGTCCGTGTTGTTTTTTTTTTTTTTTTACATTTTGCAGACCTATTGGTAAATATTCTGTTACATAGCCTGTCTAATCATCTTACTTGCACACGCCGACACACGCATGAAATTTCCACTTGGTTGCATGACAGAAACAGTTTGATCTGAATTATGTAGGACTGTATAAAGAACTGGACTTCACGAATGTTTCTCAATATAACTTCAAGTCACTATTTAACATCATTTTCGTTGTCGATCACCCGTGACCGATATCTGATGACCCCCCAGCGTATCACCTAACTCGTCTTCAGTGACGACTTTCATATCTTGTCATTATTATTGTTGTTGTTATTATTATTATTATTATTATTATTATTACTGTTACTATTTATCTAAGAGAAGGAGTTCTAATTTTCTCGTAAAATAGCTAAATGCATGACATTTTTGTAGATCTTATTGCAAACTGTTCCAAATTCAGGGCTTTGATATGGTAAACTCACCCGATTCCAACTGTTTTGTTCATGTGTGTCATTCTACTCTGATTTCATTCACTAATCTGTGGTCAAAGCACCTGGCAGGTATCCTGCCATTATCTGTGCATACATGTATGTGCATTTCTGCTGTCTGTAAACCACTTAATGATGATAGCTGACACTACAAAACACTTGATTACAGAGGCAGGCCCATTGACCTGAATCCCCAAATGTCGCCTACATTTGTAGATTTAGTCCATGGTCTGTATTTAAACCACTCAACATTTCCCGTACTGTGGACTAATCCATTACAACTTCTACCAATTGAACAATATTCTGAAAGTGTTGTATGAACTTAACTATAGCTCCTTACATTTCTTCTACTGGTAGTTATGAATTTTGGAAATTCTCCCTGACATTTTATTTTACCTACCTACCTAACCTACGTACGATGTACCTATTAGTGTAATGGATGGATTTTCACCGTACTATAGAGTTTAGTGTACATTGTAGGCCTCGCATCTGTGGTTTACATCTTTAACATTGTGGGAAAAACAAATATTTTTTTGGTGCTAAATGGATTTTTCTGGGGGTACAAAAGGAGGCCTTGCCCTTCACCATTCTCTAGTCGTTAGACCTAGCTGTGTTCACGTCCATGACTACACGAAAACAACCACTCAAATTCCAAAATAATAAATGTCAGCTTCCACAGGCTCTAATGGCTATTGAATCCAGTGTAGATCTTGACTGTGTTGTTGCAATTTTCATTTCAGCGAACAACATAAAGATACATGTATGTGCTGTGCAACTCGCAGTGAGTGACATTGAAATTGTAACAAAGAAGTGTAACGTAACTTGGCATAATATTGTTCGTTCACACACTCCAAAAACAAGTCCAAAAGATAAAAGTACCACTTCATACGAGAAGGGTAATCCATGGACTAAATCTAGACGACGTCTGGGAATATGGGCCATTAGGTATACATTTGTGCTTTTCATATAAAATACTCGTTCTATTGTCTGCTGAAGCCTTTGCATCCAGAGCTTGTTAGCATCATGTGTAATCCTGAAATGATCCACATTTAGACGGTAATTCAAAACACCAGACACTCACTACATGCTACTCATGTGCACAGAAGCAAATGTACTGGAAACAGGTGCATGGTAGAATTACATGTATGATGGTGGTACCAATCCCTCCTGATTCAGAGGATAACAGTAAACATGTATGGCCTATACGGTAGTCGGCACAGCAGCACGTGGTTGACTGGTGTCTACTCACCGTATAGTGAGGGACAGGAAAGAGGCGGGGATGATGGGCGTAGAACAACCACTCATATGACGAACAATGTACTGTACAATGTAGAGGTGAACTTTGATACATTCAATCACTGCGTCCTACTTTGTGAAATGGAACCCTGTCATTATGTTTTCATGTTGTGAATGCCTGCCTTGCTCGAGGTAGAAGCAAGGTGTATTTCACTGGTGTAAAACCTCAGCTAGCAGTATCTGTAAAACCGGAAATATTTGCGCGTATTTTGCTTTTGCAAATTTTGCGAGAGCCAAAATTCGTAAGATCAAAATGCTCGCGAAAGTTCTTGTCTACACTATTAGATATGCACTGAATGCCAGTGGCAGTTCACACAGAAATTTGTGGCTCGTAAAAGGCCGTTTGCTCCAATCCGCAAAAGTTTCATGGCCTGAAAATATCTTGCTTTGCATGTACAGTATTTCTTCTCAGGCGCAGACCCCAGAAGGTTAAAGATGTGAATTACACCTGATAGTTCCTGGTGTCTAAAGATATGTTAGTGATCCTGGTCAAAGTTCCAAGTCTGTCTTTTTAAGTCGTCATCTGTGGCATGTGTCTAGTTCCAGCCATGCATTCTGTTGACTTGTCTTTGTCATACAGTCTGGAATGTCTGCATAGTTGATGATTTATGAATGTACATGTATGAGCCTGTAGTATTTATACTCTGACATTTTACAGGGTAGGTGGGCTGATGCGGAGATTTGTTGCTGAAGACACGTATTTGGCCACCCTTTCAATGCTACTACAATAGGCCCGTTCACAAACAACGAAAATTGAAATTTCAATCGCGATCCAAATTTCGATTTTTTTTTTCGACCGTTCATACACAGGGAAAAATCGCACTTCGCAGCAAGGAAAGAACGATCAGTGGCCAAACTGCGCATGCGCGAATCTTGCATGACCGAAGACTGACCCCGCAGTCCCAATAGAGTTTCGCACGCGCTACGAACGATGGGACTAAAAATACCGATTTCCGAATCTCGATCGCGCTCAAACACACGACGCTTGGCAAAATAATCGCGATTATTCTGAAAAATCGCACTAATAGTGCGAGTTGGATCGCGATAAGGATCGCGGTAATTAGTGAGATTTTTCTGTCCACACTGGAAAAAATTTCGAAATTTTGATCGTGATAAGAAAATCGATTTTTAAATCGCACTTTTTCCCTTGTGTGTGAACGGGCCTACTGTCTTGCAGATTCAGTCATCATCTTCGGTAGAGCCTACAACTGCCATTCGGTGATGCACATTGTACAATACGTTATATAGGCCTGCATGTTATGCAGTTCAAAGTCTGAGCAGACCCAGATTTAAGGTGTATCTTACAACGTATATTCTAACGGAGTGTAGAGTTTCTTTAGCTTTATTTAACTTGCCATTTGCACCCCTTTCTCCCCTACCCCCCCCCCCCCCAAAAAAAAATGGATGGTATAGTTTTGGCTGAGACTTAACTTCAGGGTTTTATCACTTTTGGTGAGATAGAAACCTCTTATGAAATATGAAAGAGCATGTAATTCCATGAGGATTTCAACGAAAATTGATTTTGGAATAGCTGAGATATCCAAAACAGAGTGATCCTAATAAAGTGTGGGACCCACATTCTATTACGATCGTTTATTTTACTTTGTTTTGGATGTTTCAGCTATTCCAAACCCGATTTTCATCAAATAAACTTTTAATTCCTCTTAAAATGGTATGCTCTGTACTATTTCATTAGTGTTTTCTTGGTATCTCGCAAAAAAGTTAAAGCCCAATTTTCATCTCCACCAATACTGTACCATCCCTTTAATATAAAGAAGGAATATGCATGCTGTTTTGTGTGATGTTTACTTTATATATTTGTCTGTTTGCCTGAAACAACAGCAAATACATGCTGTAGCCATAAAGTATGACTCATATGCCATTTATCTCATGATATTAGTGATAGATGATGTAAGTTAATCTGACCATGGACGTGCTTCGGTTTGTCCGATTGATGGGGAAATGTATTCTCCTGTTTGGAGTTGCCCCCTCAATTATTTACTTGCATACACATGTAATGCTGTGCAGTCACACTTGCTTGCACATTTGCACACTCACGTAAATGAAAGCAATCACTTACGAATTACATTAAATATGTTGGCAAACACACTGTATACATTTGTGCAGCTGCTGAGCCTTCAAAATGTGAAATGAGACACTGTGGATATCAGGGTAGTATGAAAAGATTCTCCTTGTGGGTTTTTATATCGATGTCAGACGGCCAGAAAGTGGCATGCTATCGAGAGAGCTCTATACTACTTACCCATCTTCTTTGAACTCTGCAGATTTTGCCGTATCTCATAAATTGTATTGACATGGACCCCGTTTACAGTGCGAGACTCGGCCGCGGCTCGGCCCAGCCCCGCTTCAGTGTAAACGCGCAAAAGGCCAAATGCGAGGCCAAAATTGGCCTTACATTTGGCCTCACTCTGGAGGTGGTCTCGGCCGCGGCCAAATGCGCGGCCAATTTTAGTCTGGCTTCCAAACCCTCTGCCAGTACTATTTTGCTGTTCAGGATATTAACCCCCTCAATGTCAAAAACTAGCATAGTTTAAGGTGGTTTTGTCCCGCAAAGGATTTTTCCTTAGGCAAAGGCCTTTGCCCGAACGGCGACTTTGTCGCCACGGAATTCATTTGGCAAAGGGTCTGAAAACCAGACAATACCAAATTGCATTTGTTTACAAGTAGAGCGCCACTACGACAACATATTGAAAGGTTTGAATCAAAAGCGCGGCCGAGCCCGGCAGTGTCAACGGAGAAAATTGCGGGGCCCGGTCTCGCAATTGAGGCCGCGGCTTGGCTGCGGCTCAGCCCAGCCCCGCACTGTAAACGGGGTCATGATGTCATACAGAGAAGTAGGTCCCATATATGACCTACAAGCAAACAGTTGCTTTCTCCATTGTCTTCATGACTGGTAAGGGAAGTGCATTTACCAGAGCTGTCATAGGAAATGTTATCAGGTTGTGCATTTAAAGGAATCCAAAGCCTAAATGTAGATAAGGATGAAATCAAAGCAGAAGGCATCAGAAAAATTGGACGGTCAATCCAAAAGCTGTGAATTTTTAAAGTTTTGATGCTGTCTACTGCACTTTGTCACCTCATTTTGGACAGGATTATGAAGAAAATAAAGAGAAAATTCAGCATAGTTTCAGTTTTCTTGCATAATGAAAGAGCACTTGACTTTCCTCTGTCAGAAAGCAGGAGGAATAATATTACCTGTTACATGTACATGTCAGTGGCAAGTCGATGGAATGTGTACTTTTCATTAAAAATTGCATTTTGTGGAATTCTCCCTATATTTTGTGCAAAATTATGTCATGAAGTGAAGTAGTTCCTTATCTAGTGACAATGGCACCGAATCTGTCAAAATTAATAACTTCTTAATTGATTGTCGATTTTCCTCAGACTTTCACTGATGTGTACTACTAATTTCACTGCTTTCTCTCAATCCACTTTTATATTATGGGCTTTGGTTTCCTATAAGAGTGTCGTCAGAACTGATGCATTTTGCATTTGTGCTCATGCTGTGTATGCATAGGCAGGATTAAAAAGGAAGAGTTTGCGTGCCACTTTCATTTGGTTAGGGGATAATTCTATATATGCATTTTGAATGAAACCTGAGAAACCTGCATTTGATATGCAGCAAATATTGTCTGAGAATCAAGTTAAACCACGATGAAAACTTTTCTTCTTTGACTGAAATTACCCGAGTCCAAAAAACCCTTGACAAAAAACAAAACGAAGAGGAACCCTCCCAGGAAAACAGTAAAAGGAGCATCATGTTCCGTGTGTCTGGGATGAAAGCGAAATGTTACCCTATTTGTCTCACATGTGTGATGATGATAGACATTATATATAGTGCTTAAGTAGTCAAGCAATAGCTCTTATGCCTGCTCACACTTCAGACTGCGTGAGATAACTTGCTCCTGGTAGTTGGTGGCGAGGAGGTTTTGTCAGCAGCGAATGCTAAAGATAGTTCACCTGTAGCAGAGTCTCAAATGTCAATAGTTACATTCACATGACGTTTGTAATCTTTGAAGTTCCAAACTTTATGGTTAGCCTATATAGTTTGGAAGGGTGTGTACAGTTCTGGTTGAGGTGAGGATTTAGCTTTTAACGTTTTGCAAGATATTCAGAAACCACTCTATGAGATGTCAAAGAGCATGCAATTCTAAGGGGTATCAAAAATTCATTTGATGAAAATCGGTTTTGAAATGGCTGAGATATCCAAAGACAAGGTGAAACAAAGAGATCCTATTTAAAGGCATGGCCTATCGCCTTTTATTATTATCACTTTTTGTGGATATCTCTGCCATTTGAAAACCAATTTTCATCAAATAAACATTGAATCCTTCTTAAAATTACATGCTCTTTCATATTTCATAAGAGGTTTCTCATTATCTTACTTAGGAATGTTCAAAACATGAATCCCAACCTCAACCAGTACTGTACAGTCCCTTCAAACTACAACGCACATCCACATGACACCTAATCTCAAAGACTGAATTTTTTAAGTGAGCATTTCTTTTGATAATTAACGGACCACAGCTACAATGTATGTAGCGTCGCCCAATAATGTGCAATGATACAATAGTGTATAACGGGCACTGGAGGTTGACCAGAAGCTGAAGAGGATTAACTCATTGAGGACAAGTCCCAAGTATACTCGGGCAAGCGTCTATAGAATATGTGTGTTGTAGCAAAATCAGCCCGTCCTCAATGGGTTAGTAGGGTTCATGGAGAGGTCACTCTAACTTTCGAGTTGTTTATCTCATGATGTCCACAGGATGCTGTAATACGAGTGGGGACTCCTTGCTTTCGAATAGAATGTAAAACCTTAAATGCCTTGTGTTTCTGATGATTGACTAATCCTTAAGATGTAGCTAATCATCGAAGACTGAAACTTCTTGCTAGTCTATAAGTGTAGGAATGTGTGAACGTAACTAGAATGGGGGTGGGGGAGGGGGAGATATTTCTGAACTAAGGATAAACAGTCATAGCATTCATAGAAAGAATTCACTGAATGTCATTGAATGTCATTTAAGTCTTTTTTGCTGAATATATTAGTAACTAGACCTTCGGCTGTGGCAGACAGAACTTGGTCAAAATTTAGAGTTACCAGTATTTGAGAATATTAAGGGCTGAAACTCCCCAAGGGACAGTGATTATGACATACAAAGTAATTAACCTGCCATACTTAGTTTATTTGAGTGTTTATAATCATATGTGTGTGTGTGTGTTTGTTTTATAATGCTGTGTGTAGCTAACTGAGCAGCAAAAAAAAAAAAAAAAAAAAAAAGATGCTTTCGAGTCTGAGGAGCATCTAATATGGACCACGAATTTGCATGACAATAACTATCATTATAGATAATGCAAAGTCTGCTAGCTGTTAATACTTGTCTTTGTTTAACACTGCTTACAAATTATGTGATTGTTGAGTTCTGATTGTTGAAAGTTGTCGGGATGAAATTTCACCTTCAATACTGATTTCTTTCAAAGTGTTTGACAATTGGAGAGCTGACACTCTGTCACAGATTTAGCCTCCCCATCCTAAACCTCTTGGTGTCAAGTGCTGGGTTTTGACTTAATGACACATCTGCTTTTCCGTAGTTCAGAGGTAGGCAAAGTTTCCCATAGAATATATTTTCCAGTCTTTATAAAGTATTGGCAAATCTACTGGCAGAGCTGCGATGAGAACTTTCCCGCTTCAGAGAGAACATTTTAAAGGATTCTTGCCGCATAAAAGGGAAAACCCCTTTTTTGCCGTTGTTGCTCATTTGTCAGGTGGGTTGTGTTGCTCTTCACCACTCAGGTACCAGTAACTTTGTTTCCTTTTATTTTTTGTGGTGGCATCATCTCTTTCTGACCTCTGCCACAGATTCCTAGTTCCAGGATGTGTAGCAAACGACTTTTTCGTGTGCTTGTGCCCACTCACAGAATTCCCACCAAACAGTGCAGATTTGACATGGATTTCAAATAGCAGCAGCTATTCATGTATTGATGGTATCAATATCATACATGCAAAGAGCCATGTATTGGTTGTAGAAACATGAATGGTAGCTTGCTTTGATAGAGGAATAGAGAAATTAATGAGAAAGCTTTGTGAATTTAAGGCCCTGGAAAGAACGGCAATCCTTCCAGCCCCCAACGGATTTGATGGAGCGTCTCTCCTGTCGCTATTTCTGGACCAGGTGACACCAGCCATCAGATCAGGCCGGCTGTAGTGGTTGTGATTTCCAAGAAACCTGTTTGCATTGTGTCTTCTTGTCCAATTAGTTATAGTGGCATTGACCTGGCAGTCCTCGGCTTTTAAAGGCAAGTGATTATGGAGTGATATGTAACATGATGAGACCTTACGGCAGTATGATGTGTTATGTAAGCTCTCAGTGACCAGTACAGTTACTGTATGCGTTTGCAGCTGCCACTTCTGGGGCTGATATTCTCTTGTTTTAATCATTCATTATGCCTCTGTTGGGAAGGGTCCTAGAGGCAATAGTTATGTTCAGACGGGAGCCCTTAACCTCGAAGTTAGGAAACTTCGAGGTTAGAGCTTGTAGTTAGAGACCGTGAAGACGCACTCGTAGTTAGCAAACCTCGAGGTTTGCTCGATGTTTCGAGCCACGAGAAATCTTATGGTTAGCGCTCTAACCAGGAGCCGCGGGGGTCCCCACTCGTAGTTAAGCATCGTGTGGACACAAAAAACAACGAACTCGAAGTATAAGAGTGACCTCGCCGTAAACTCCAGCCCCCACAATTTTCCTCTGCTTCCGGGTCAACCTCCCAAACGTACACCACAAATACAACGTACACTACACGTGAAAAACCTATGACGCACGACACAACATCATCTTTTCTTCCCATGTGCTTGATCTCTGAAACTGAACACGTCAAACTCGCTACTGTACTCTATATTCTTCTCCGACGCTAAAAAAAATGTTTTCGACGAATATCTTCATAAAGGCATAAAGTCATCAGTGCAGTGCTATCTCTGCAGTGTAAGCGAGTCCGACAGGGTTGGACTAAAGAATAAATAGACGCATTGTTAGCAGTGTGTGCTGAAACTTCCGGTTTTGTGGTTTTAACATCGAGTGGGACCCACTCGTAGTTACGGGAGGCAGAAGCTTAACCTCGAGGTTTCGTAACCTCGAGGTTAAGATTCGTCGTGTGGACACACGTCATAGTTAGGGGGCAAGAGCTAAACCTCGAGGTTTCCTGCCGTCTGAACGTAACTATTGTTTCTTAGGGTTATCTGGCCGACTGTCTGTCTGTCCCACAGCTTGTATAAGTTATTGTAATTAAAGGAAAATTTCTTAATCAAGTTTCTTGGCTCTTTGCCAAGGTACATGTATGCTACACTGTACATGATCTGCGATTATGGTGATAAGATTTTTTTTTAAAAATCCATCAAGGTAACAGATAAAATTTGATTTTTTTTTTAGGTGATCCGAGTATCCTCTCGGATCACCTTCTGTATCTGTACGGATTCTTTGTTCTTCTTCTTTCTTTCTGGACAAAAGTTGTGTTTCGATTAGCTCAGGAAGTGCTCTTGCTATCAATGTCAAACTTATACCATATATGTATCGTGTCCCAAAGACGACAGATCAAGTAAAATCATTGTGATCAGTCAACCGTGACGTCACTATGACGTCATTATATGAAAACACATTTTCATTCATATCTCATTAATGGAATGGAATTTTTCAATGAAATTTACGTCACATAAAGTTCAAGTCAAGCTGATTCTACACATATTCTCAAAATTCATCTATGCCCTTAAAACGTGCGCGTACGCGCGCATTGAAATATTTGTATGCTCCAATCGAGCTCAAATTTTTTTTTGCACATGTTTCAGACCATTTGGAGCATTTTTTGAAAAATTGAAAAATTTGGACGGACGCGTACGTGCGCGCGCATATACGCACGCACAGCTCATATGCAATAGAAATTTCCCGTTTTTTCACTTTGATCGAATGTCTGAAATGTCAAGGAATATTTCTACAAGTTTCAAGTCAATCCGACTCAATATGACGTCATACCGGCCCGTCAAAGTTGAAAATCCGCGCGCGCGTCAATGGCGATATACAGTGCAACTATGCCAAAAAACCGCCAATTTTAAATCCGATTTTACTCGTCAGGATGGACGGTGACCCCCCATTTTCTTTACATATTTTGAAAGTTGATGAGTTGTACATGTCATTTCATGGGGCGGCAATGCTGGCAAAATGATTAAAAGATATCAAATTTCTTAATAAAGTAAAAAAAAGTAAATTTTCAAAATGACGTCATCAAATTTCAAGTTCACTCGAGCGTATCTCACTTATCCTTTGCCAATTTTCACCCAGTTTTCAGTATGTTGTAGCTTATTAAGTGTACTTTCATATTTATATTACAAAATTTTGATTGGATGACGTTATCACCTCATAAAAATGGATTGAAAGTATCCTTGTAAAATTTGACCAGTTTACGTGTTATCTCTATGGGAGAGCAGTTTTTCTGGAAGTGAAAATTGACATGACTATCTTTTTCGAGCACTAGCTCACTTATGCTTCGGTGAATTTCTCCCAGATTTTAATATGTTGTAGCTGAGACTTTGGGCTATCGTGAGTGTGCCCTTCGTTTTTTCATACGATGTCGGGATCACGTCAAAAAACTCACTTGAAATTAAAGTTTATCTTCGATGTATTGAAATATTTCTTTCTTTTTGCAACGTTATGTGCAATAACTCAAGAAAAACATACATGTACCCTATCACCACCATATTTTGCATATGTTTAGTTCATGTCACGAACATTATTTCATAAAATAACAACTACTTGATCAGATGCCATCTTGGGTATGTAAATTAGGGTCAAAGGTCATAGATGTTTCATCCTGTATCTTGGTGAATACATGTCCTATCTTTCCCATATTTTGCACATGTAAAGACCATGTTACAGGGATCATTTCATAAAATAATCACTTTTTGCTCAGATGCCATCTTGTCTGTGCAAAGTGGGGTCAAAGGTCATATGTACTTCGCTATATGTACTTCGCTATGACGTGTTATCTCTATGGGAAGGAATTTTTTTAGATGTGAAAATTGACATGACTCTCTTTATCGAGCACTATCTTAGACCCCGTTTACAGTGCGGGGCCGGGCTCGGCCGCGTCCGAGCCCGGCCTCAATTGCGCGGCCGAGCCTCGCAATTTTGTCCGTTTACACTGCCGGGCTCGGCCGCGCTTTTGATTCAAACCTTTCAATATTTTGTCGTAGTGGCGCTCTGCTTGTAAACAAATGCAATTTGGTATTGTCTGGTTTTCAGACCCTTTGCCAAATGAATTCCGTGGCGACGAAGTCGCCGTTCGGGCAAAGACCTTTGCCGAAGGAAAGAATCCTTTGCAGGACAAAACCACCCTAAACTATACTAGTTTTCGACGTTGAGGGGGTTAATATCCTGAATAGCGAAAGATACAGGCAGAGGGTTTGGAAGCCAGACTAAAATTGGCCGCGCAATTGGCCGCGCATTTGGCCCAGTTTGCGTTTACACCAAGAAAAGGCCGGGCTCGGCCGCGGCTCGGCCGCGGCTGAGACCACCTCCAGAGCGAGGCCAAATGCGAGGCCAATTTTGGCCTCGCATTTGGCCTTTTGCGCTGAGCGGGGCTGGGCACGGCCGCGGCCGAGCCGCGGCCAAGCCTCGCACTGTAAATGGGGTTATACTTATGCTTCGGTGAATTTCTCTCAGATTTTAATATGTTGTAGCTGAGACTTTGCACTATCAGGACTCGAATCATTGATTAAAAAAAAATTGGATCACCTTAATTTGCCAGTGATGACAAATTACAATCTCTAGTTTTTTTTTAAACTGCAATTCCACATGAGTGTCCAGTGGGAAGGGGTAGCAATGAATAGAATATGATTTTCATGCAATGATAGTTGGGAATGGCCAGAGGTCAAGGGTCCCTGTACTTTTACAAAACATTGTTATTTCCAGCCATTACTTTAGCTAGGAATGTCTAGCAATGATTTATTTGTTGCAGAGGACAGAAATGAATTGACAATCAAATGCATGAACACCATAGGTCAGTGGTTGAGGTCAAAGGTCACTGTACTTCGGTGAAATGTGTAATTCTGCTGCTATAATTTTAGGAAGGAATGCCCAGTGAATATTAACTGGTTAAAAATGTTTGGAAGGAATAAAATTGCTCAAAATTATGAGTTAAAAAGGTCAAGGTCTAGATAGCCAAAATATAGCTTAAAAATTTCACTCTACACAGGAGGTGTAAGTCCAACAATTGTGCCGTTTGGTGTAATGGATAGAAATAAACATGATAAAAGTTTCTTTGGGCAGAGAGGATCAAATGTTAACCCCTGGTCAGTGTTCAAGATTAAGGAACTTCATCAATGTTATATACCTGAAGAGCCATAAACTCATGACACATACACGTAGGCTGCGCTTATCTAACTTGAGAGAGAGAATCATGTTTCAAAATGCGTTTGGTTTGGTGTTTGTGAACGTGGTTTGAAATGCAAGTCTTGGGGTGCAGTGTTTATCTAACCATCATGCAATCACGGTTCAAGTACTGTTCCTGGGTAGCTGCTTTGCACCTTTCAACCCAGGAAGTAAAGGTCAACTGCATATCACTGAACATGCCTCATCATTCACACACAAATATTGGGTAGAAAACACAACTAGAAACAGCTGGGAGTTGACGTTGAGATACAAGCACGTTTCAAAACGGCATTGTGTTTATCTACTCGCAGAAAGGCGATCGTGGTCTCAAACGCATTTCAAAACGCCCTTTGAATGGCGTTTCAAAGCGGCATTTCTAAATGCGTTTGAAAACACGGTTGCGTTTATCTAACCCCCGAAAATGCCTGAATAGGACCATGATTCTGCCTCTGAAAATTTTTAGATAAAATAAATGCACCCATAGTGGTTGCATGAGAAGTGGAGGTATCCCAGTCAACTGTACATGTGTATGCACCAGTTAATTGCTTCAGTTCATTTATGATGAGATGTACTCTGAAAATTTTTAGATAAAATAAATGTACCTATAGTGGTTGCATGAGAATGGAGGTATCCCAGTCAACTGTACATGTGTATGCACCAGTTAATTGCTTCAGTTCATTTATGATGAGATGTACTCATGTTCCACTTGATTCTACTTGCTTGTTGCAAGACAACTAATCTCCTTACACTTGAAAAAAAAAATGTTAGCTAAACAGTGTACAGTGTGTAAGTACAGATGGATTCACCATGTTATTCACATATTTGTCCCCATGTGCAGGTGTGTGACACTAATTTGGCCAAAGGCATTCTCCCAACTTTGAATTTGGGCTTGTTGTGGTGCAGTGGACCAACGACCAGTGTCTGCAATCGCCGCCACCATGTCGCTTATCAACAAGCTCCAGCAGCTCCAGGGCAAGGATCTGGAAAAGCTGCAGGTCCTTTACCAAGGCCTCCAGTTTCCGATCGAGGTCAGGTACTACTGTGCCCACTGGATTGAGGAACAGAATTGGTAAGTCCCTTATCTTATTGATGAGACACCACCATGGGACACGGGGCAGGATGTGAAAGACTTTGCCAGCTGGGTTTGTGCCTCATCTCAATTCTCATATCACATGTGTGAGGTACATGTGTGCTTATACCCCATTTATACATGGCATTTATGATTTAATGCACTCCAGGAGCGCTCCTGAACATCTCTGTACTCTGTATTAATAGACAATCGTGCCCTGGAGTGCCCTTAAAAGACAAGTCCACCTTCATTTACATTAGGATTGAGAGAATGCAGCAATATTAGTAGAACATATCAGTGAAAGTTTGAGGAAAATTGGACAATCCATTCAAAAGTTATGAATACTAAGTATCTGCGAAGTCACTGCTGGATGAGAAGACTACTACAGTGTATGACGTCACATGCGTACAACAATATAAGGAAAATATAAAGAGAATTTCACAAAATTTCATCTTTTGAAAAAAGTACACATTCCCTTGACTCGTTACGGCGTGGCGAGTAGTGATTCTCTGTGTGAACAAGCTCAGAGGGGCATAAAGTCAAAGTGCTTCAGGAATGCTCCTGTACCAAACTTTGTGTATAAATGGGGAATAAGATGGGATAATTTTATCACATATTCCATCTTTCCTTTTTGCTTTCTAAAATCTGAATGTAGACATGATGGCTCTTCTGATTTAATTCCAGTAAGTGTATAAAGGAAAGCTATGTTTGGCATGCAAGAACTCTTTCCGTTTGCTTTATTTATGTTAAGTCGTCGTCGTGTCTAGACGTGGCATTGAATTCCTTCAATAATCTCTTGTAAATTACAATGCCGTGAGTTCAAACAAGTGTCAATATTTTAAAATAATGCAGAGTATAATTAGGATTGCGTAGTACATGTATCAAAGATAAATTGTGTGCATGTTTAATAGTATGATGATTTGATGGAAAATCATTCGGAGTTTTTGCGCAAAGGGTATCTATTTTTATCCTTGGTTTCTCAAAAGGTATGTGGGATAATGTTAAAATCCAAAGGAAAAGGAAGGAAGAACAAAGAGCCTTGTGTGTCTGTATCTGAACTTTGGACATCCGTGTGACATAACTGTAAAGGTAGTGTTCTTAGAATTTGTGACCTAAAAAAAAAGAAAAAAGTTTGCAACGTAGAATCGAGTCTCTTGTGTTTAGGCTTCTGTGGGAAAGTGTTCCAGAGGCAGTCAATGTTTTTCCCAATGGATTTAAGGGGCTCAGGTAAGTCATGTAAGGTGTAAATGCGGCTGTAAGATTTTCGGTAGATAAAATCCTGCAGTGTCGAAGGGTAAATGTACTACCTGGTAAGATATATTACACTTAAAAAAACAAACAGTCAAACAAATTTATTGAAAAAAAAAATTGAACATTCACTATTCATTGCATAAATTTCTAACCTTGCCGTGATAACATTTCAGGGAGAAGGGGTGTAGTTGCTGAATGATCAACCAAAAAACATGATTTAAAAAAAAAATGGTTATAATATTTATACTCAGTAGGAGAGTAAATGATGCTGACCCCTCATTGTATGCCCCAGGTAACTAGCAATAGTCAGCAAATGGTATCAACCAGGCACTTTGTGTCATATGCTTGAATGAATGAATGAAAAAGTGGGAGAGTTTTACGCCTGTGATATCATCACCTAAATCTAAATTGTGTATGTTGACAATATCAAGTTTTTTATGCCCGTACAGATGGACAGAAATATCCCAAAAAGTCTGTAAAGTGGGAATTTTTGTGGTGTTCAAATTTTCGTGCATTTTGCGCAACCAGAAACTAGCGCGAAAATAAAAGCACAAGAATATTTTTGCATGCCATGTTGTAGTAGTTGATTCCACGTAATAGACCGGTTCTGTAGTGTATTAAGATTTTATGCATGCTTTGTTCACAAAAGTCGCCCAAACAACCGCAAGGCTTGCCGTACCTAGTAACAGGGAACTTAATAGAAGGGAGCAGGTGAATGAAATGCTTTGTTACTACAATGTAGGCTGTTGGAAAAGAAACATCCCCAGATTGTAATGAATTACAGAAATGGTCCCATGAAAGATACATGGAACTCATCTTACCCAGCAGAGCACGAAAATTTACCTACTCATGTGAAGAGGTCCACCTCTGCAGTAATTGCTGATCGTGATTGTTTGTCAGTCAAACAGCTTATGCCTAAAACCTACTAAAATGATAACCCTTGCCCTTTTGTTTACGTGCTGAGGTTGTGATATATTTTTTGAATGATGGGATAGAAAATCTTGATAGTATTTGCTTCTTGAGATTTACCTGGATTGTGATGCAAATCTCGAGATGTACATGTAGATCCCACTAATTCCTGTCAGTGTGAATGCCTTTAACCCATTGAAGACTAGTAGTCCCAAGTATACTCGAGTATGTGTCTATGGGAAACTTGTGTTAGGTAAGATCAGCTCAAAATTAGATTTTTTTGTAATTTCTCACTAAGACCAGCTTGTCAGCCATTTGTTCAATATGGTTAAGGTTTCAGTTACAAATTATGTATTCATCACGAGTTCTGTTTAGCGCCACAAAGGCCTAAGCTAAACTGCCACCAAATAGTGGCAGGTCATTAAAATGGTCACTTTCCCATGTGTTACTCTAAGTTATACTCTCTTGCTTATTGTCAGCTTGAAACTAAGGGAATTTCTGTTGAATTTCGCCCATTTCGAAGTCCACATTAATTCATTGATTTGTCTGTTATGATTCATGAGCTGTTTACTTCACCTGCTTTTTGGAATTTGTTTGTCATAGAGTTGATGCTTGTTTTAGCTAACCCAGTGGCATAATGCAGATAATCTTTGACGTCACGGGGAAAAACCTGTTTGAGGGAGCATACTGTAAAACACAATATATTCGCGGCATGAAAATTTTGCGAATTGGAGCTGACGGGCTTTCTCGCAGCATAAAATTTTCGCGAATTGCCAATGGCATCCAATGCATATATTGTGTAGGCAAGAACTTTTGTGTGCATTTTAATTCCGCGAATTTTGGCGCTCGCAAAATTCGCGAAATTAAAATGCACGCGAACATTCCTCGTTTTACAGTATGCAAATTTTAAAGGCAGTACGTGCAAGTCTTTGTTTGGCAGCCCTTTGCAAGAGCAAAGTAAAGACTTTGAGAGAGAATTGCAGATACCTGAATAATTTGGTCTTTGTCTTCTTATTGGTCATTGTCTTCTTAGTATGAAGCTTGTTCAAATTACTCTCCCTCCAATCAGGAGTGCCATCGACATAGACAATCCAATATGTGAGCCTGCAGCCAGCGAACTTCTGCACGAGATGATCCAGCGGGTGCAGTCCAAGATCGAGGAATTGTCCGATGAAGAAATGTTTCTTATCAGACTCAAGCTCAATAACTTTACACAGGAGCTCAGTGTAAGTCATCCTACCTTCATTATTGATTTGTGTCTCTGAACTTTTTTTTTTCCAAATTTTTGTTTGTGTATTTTTCCATGTTTTTAATTTTTTCTCGGTTCTACGTATCTCTTGTTTGTTTTTGTCTGGGTGCATTGCTTGGATATGCGAGTTTTAGTATACAATGTATGACTCATAAAATTCAAATTGGGATCAAGGTAAAAAGATAATGGTGCAGCTGTTTCATTTCCTCGAAATAGGTGACAAACGCCGGTGACGTTTTCAATTTCCAGGTATTACCTCAGTTTCTTTTTCATTCTCGGTGAATTGTTGGGCAAAATGATGAGCTCTTTGGCAGGCTTTGACTGATCCTGCTCGAAGCTTTTGAAATGTTTTGTGACAGGTCTTGCAACCAGCAAAGGAAGTGAGATACACACAGAAAAAAAAAGAAGAAGAAGAAGAAGAAGAGAGTTAAACAAATCAGGTTCAGAAGTTGGCCACTGAAAGTTTTGAATGAAAGGTGAATAGACCTCTAAGAGAAATCAGAATAACAGATCGGGGGAAGCTTCAGAAGAACCAGGCAGTGTTGAGTATTTTTGATGTGATTGAATGACAGTCAGTCATGTTAACATGATACTCTGTTGGGATGTTTTGGTTAGTCAATCATAACCTTTTCTCCAGTTTTGTGCAAACATAAGTATTCAATCTTCTTTTCTTGTTGAAATTATGTAATAACATCTTGATTGGAATTGAGAATAGCCATTAAAGAAAGTGTGTCATGTTATAGAATGTTTCAGAAATGACCTTTGCAATTCCTTGAAATTTGTCCACTATGCTGAACTTCCAGTACCACTTTCCACTGTGTATACATAAAATGATTATCACTTTTAGGGAGTGTATTCTCCCTAAATGAGATAAACAGAAATGTTTGTTGTTGGGGTTTTTTTTTCTGCTCATCCTAAGCAATAATTTTTTGGCTATAATGATTTAGTCATTCATTAGTGATTAATCTAGACACACAGATTGCATTGTGTCTTGGTTGGCATGGTTACTAACAGAATTTCATGATACATGTTTTGTTACCTTAAAGGGCCTGTCTATCATTCCACCATGTGAATGGAATGAAGTCACTTGAGTATGTTAGGTCTTTCTGTTTGTCATGTTTTGTTCCCTTGCTAGCTGTGCAAAGACTTTATGTCTTGTAGGGTTTCTTACTAATAGTAATGGTCGGTACACATGTTATCAGTAGGTCATTGGTGTATGTTCATTGGGCAGTGTGTATGAGATTGTGATGCTTGACAGGTGAAGTTTAGAAATTGTGTAAGACAAAGCAAACTGTGTCTCATTTGTTCTTTACAAAGGACAAATGTCTATCAACTTCATCTGTATCCTCCTTCTGTTCTTTTTTACTCTTCTTTCTCACAATTTTATTGACGTAGACAATGTATATTTCTTAACTTGATCCAGATACAAGATGGATGCAAGTGTAACAATCTTAGATGCAATTGTGTAACTCAGACACAAGTGTAACTCTATCTTTATATTCCCAATCATTTTGGTCCGCATTTGTAGACATAATACTGTTGAAGACAAGGTTTGCTGAAAAGCTGACACACTGATGCTTTATATTGCCAAATTCCTGTGCTCCACACATTTATGTGTCAAATTCTTTGCTTTTCTGACCACAAAATATCAGTATATTATCACTGATGGTTTTGTGCATGCATATTGAAACTGTTCTGATCATATTATCATTCTGTACATTTAATGTCAATGCTATAAACTAAAGACAAGAAGTAAATATCAGGCTTCAGCCAAATGTAGCTCTTACTCTTAAAGCATTTCACCATCATGTTGCAATTTCCATGAAACCTCCTGAAAATTTTTTTATTTTTACTGGGCAGTTCTGTGATTAGAGTTAAAAGTTCATTAGCTCAAGCATCCTTCTGTAAATGTCAGGAATTCTGTAGTATGTTTGTGGTTATTATTGATTTTATTATCAGTACCATGATTGTTATTGTTATCATCTCAGCTCAAGGCATTAACTTTGTTTAGTGGTTTCTGTTACCTAATTCTTGAATGATTTGTGTGAATACCTCTGTACCAGTATGTGATGAAACTAATTTGACCATGTCGTCAAATGGGAATTTTAGGCTTTGAGCCGTATTTGATACCCATGAACATTCATGCCATATTGTCAGCTGTGAGTTTTTGAAATCACTTGATATGAAAATGCCAGCTATATTTTCTGCTTGGTGTAAATTCTGAACTATGCCCTCCCCTTCTCTGTAGGTAACTCGAATCTTTACTTCATTTACTTCATTCATTATTATTATTATTATTGTTATTATTGTTTCCATTTTCCAATCACAGAGACGTTTTGGCAACAATCCTTTCGGGTTTGTGCGACTTGTTTGCCACTGCTTGGAGAGTGAGGAAAGACTAGTGCAGGATTCCATGGTAAGTTTTATTTGGACCGTGCTCTGAGTGAAGTGATTTTCATGCTTGTGATATTACGTGGTTTGTCAAATGGCAAAGAGAAGATCAAGTTTATTATGTTCACAGAGTGTATGAATGGGAGCATCCAGTAGCCATTGCTCTTGTTTAACTACAGTGTAAGAAGACCTCTTCTTGGAAATACATCTATACAGCAGAAGCAAGTACACTGTACTTGATGAATAAAAAAGTAGGTTTCTCTGTCATTTGTGTGGAATACAGTGTATACCTGGCAAGAGGACAATGATGAATTATAGCTGCGAGTTCATACAGTACATATGGCAACAAAAATGGGGGTTAGTCCAGTGATTGTTTGTGTATGCAAACTGTGAACAACGTGATATCAGATGCTCCCTTCTTTTTGTGTGTGTGTGTGTGTAGGATGCATCATGACCTCTATAAGAGAAGGCAGCATGCAGACTTTTGTATGCAATGTAGAACACTTTAAAACAAAATACCGGTAGGCTGAGACTAACAGATACGTGCAGGCAACCCGTTGAACACTCTACTGAATTCCTTTCGATAAAATGGAAAGAGCAGTTTTAGGCTTCAAAAATTTTGGATGATTCTTTTAATTGCTATGACCTTTTATATATCTTGTGTGTAGATATCATAGGCCTGTTGTACAATGGAACTGTTGAAGCTGTCTCTCAAATCTCACAGTAGTTAAAGTGGGAAGGAGGGCAGAGTAGGGGGAAAGATGGATTTATGATACCTGCAAAGGTTTTATCGTTATATTCTAGCATGCATGTTACACAGGGTGTGCCATAGCCTTGACATGTAGAGTGCTTGCTACGTACTGTCAAACAGGGATTTTCTTTTTTTGGTTTGGCGTAATTTAATTTTCCGCATTTGGGCGGGTGCGATAAATTTTTTGCATGTTCTATTATTTTGTGGAAAGTCACAACAATTGAGCGAGAACTTCAAACAGCTCACCATTGAAGGTTACGGGTCCCCATTACGACAAACAAATTTGTTTGTGCTTGAGGACTAGCAAACATAAAGAAATCGAGAACTTGCGCAACAGTTACCCCTTGATATGTACCTCCCCTGAGATCAAAGATATGAGATGATATTACATACATGTATTATGTTTTAAGTAAAGATGGTCCATTTTTTTAAGGATCCTTGGAAACAAGTGTCTCACTCGCACTACCATTCATACACTACGCACATTTCAGCTGCCAATATTTTGATCATAATACTAGTACATTATAGTCAAATATACGCATGTGCGCAGTACTAGACACATACAATGTAGGCCAATCACATACTCTTAATACAAAAAGCCCATGGCAAGCAAAAAATTGTGCACTCTTATTTTTCCACTGTCTTTATGTTGCGTGAGATGCACAAAATTTCCACTCTGCAAAAATTTCAAATTTTACAGTACTACAATCTATGCGTATGTTTATGGGTGTAGTCTTCCTTTAATACTTCCAAGTAATGCAAGAGATCATCTGATCATGTTCATGGTCACAAATGGGGTGTGGTTTACAACCAGTTAAATTACAATTATCGATTTGTGTCAGTTAATTGCCCCCCCCTGCTCTGCCCTTTTTCCACGGGAGGAAACTGTTTGGGGATCTTAAATGTCAGTCAGTTTGATAACCCTGTTCATACTGCACATGACTTTTGCCTGCTTGTAAAGGGAGATAACTTTTTGTACTGCTGTTCTCGACCACCTGGGTTAAAGGGATGTTTCAGTTTTGGTTGGGATGGGGCTTCAGGTTTCCAGCGGTTTTCGATGATGATTTTTATGCCTCCGCCACGAAGTGTCACCAGTGGCATTATGTTTTCGGGTTGTCCGTCCTTCCGTCCTTCCGTCCGTCCATCCTGGAAAGTTTCTTGCCCAAAGGTCAAAGGTCAAGTGAAAGTGCTAAATTTCACTTTTTTTTTTCCATATCTCGGAAGTGACTCAAGGTATCATCATGAAACTTTTTTTATTTATGCATCTTCTACCTGACAGTGATTCTCTCAGGAATTTTAGGGTCATAGGGTCAAAGGTCTGAGGTCAAAGACCCAGTTAGAATGCAAACATTTCACTATTTGATACTGAAATTACACTTTTTCTCCATACCTTGAAAGTTACTTAATGTATAGACTTATAAAAGGGTCAAAGTCAAGTATAAGATCCTCAAATCCCAAAATACCTACGCTCATAGGCAGTACCCTACATAGCCATCCATCTACACATGTAATTAAACCTAGTTCAAGGAAAGTGCACATTCATCACATTTGTGACAAACCTATAATTTTAAGATTTTTCCAATTATGTGAAACTGTCGTCACACATTGTCAAGATGTTGTACTATAGACTGACATTAGGTGAACCAGGCGTTATGGCAGAGGCATACCAGTTGACATAGCGACATTTCTAGTTTGAGATAATGAGAAACCTCTTACGACTAATGAAAGAGCATGCATACAATTCTAAAAGGATTTTTCACAGTTTATTTGATGGAAATTGGTTTTGAAATGGCTGATAATCCAAAGTAAAGAGATCCCATTAAAAGGTACATGTAGGACCCACCTTTTATTGGGATGACTTTGTTTTAATTTGATTTTGGATGCTCTAGCCATTTTAAAATCAAAATCCTCTTCGAATTGTATGCTCTTTAACATTTCATAAAGTGGTTTTTAAGTATCTTGCAAAAATGTAATTGAAGCTGAATCCTCACCTCAACCAATACTATACCCAACCATCCCTTAAATGAGAAACAGTGCACCCATCCGGGGTCAATCAATGTGAAGACTCGAACGCAAACCCATTGTCGAAGGCTTTGGTCACTGAATTTAGACCAAGCTACTTTTGAGATACCTTTATGTTCGCTGGGGGCTGAAGCAGACCCGAGTCACCTCTTAGTAGGGTGGGCTAATTTCAGCTCTGGCTAAATGTTTTTCGACTGTTGATTCTGCGAGTTATCTCTTCAGGTTTGGATCTAAAGCAGGATTTAAACTCGCAGTATAAACGGAGTATCACATGAGAGATCTGGTGCTGTATACTCTTACTGTGCATGCTACAATACCAGTATCTCTTATATTTTGTAAATTGAAGCCATAGGGGAAGGGGGGGGGGGGGGGATGCATTTGGATATAATTGTTAAGCATGTCAACAAAGGGAAAATCTGTGAGCAGCTACATGTAGAATGACATTGTACCATACTCTGTATATACCGCAGACAGTAGCGTTAGGTTAAAACATTTGTGAATCATTTGTTAGCTCCGTGAATGTTTGATCATAGATATCTTGATAGTTACAACATAAGTTTCAGAAGCTTTTTGTGTTGGATTGTATGCCTATTTACATCCATATGAATGTCATAATACAGCTCAGTCAGGAGAGTTAAACAGTGCTTTCAATAGAGCCATTGCCGTGGTAAAAGATTGTCCTCAGCAAGTACATTACGCTAATTATTCACCCAATTACACAGTACGTCAGAGCTGTTGATGTTAAACAGTCAGTCTCTCTTTAAGCCATGGATAGTTGTATGGCTGAATGCCAATCTGTAGCACTGCATGTGAAGAGTTTGAGATAGAGACGGAAAGAGAGAGAGAGAGAGAGGACATGCATGATCCAATGTGTCTCGCTACCACATCATTGATTAGCTGTGGCATGGTTGCTAGTGAACCAGAGATACGTTTGCATACTTGTGAATACATTGATCTGAAAAGTGTCAATGTCTGTACTAAGTGTCAAATGACAAATCAAACTCAGAAAAGCTTTCCTGCACATTAGGTATCATTTATTTCATTATTTTTTTTAATTTTTTTAATACAAACACATTGAAGTGTACAGTGTGTTGCATGTGATTATTTTTCTTAGAGGAGCAAGCTCTCATTTCTGCTCAAGGTATTATTGAGGGCATTACTACAATTACTTTAAAAAGGAAAAAAAATCTTCCCAAGTGAGTAAGTGTATTCCTTCACTTGTAAAGTAAAATCGTGATGGATCTCTCGCGTGGATGGAAGTAGTTTGGAGGACTCAGATTACATCATACATATGTACGTGTAGTCACAATCAATACCAATTGAGATATGGCAAGGGGCTCACTGAATGCTAACAACGATGTACTTACAAACTCATTATGTGTTAATCACACGGAAAGTGAGTATTGTATACCCGCTCTCACTTGGAGTATTGCCTTGATTAAAATTTAGCTGTTGATGTACAGTATATTTTCCTGTTAGGGTAGTATACGGAGAATCAATGTTTTCACCTTGATTCTGTCTGTGTTTCCAACCAATGTTGTAAACACTTGTCATTATCATAGTGTAATAGTCATTATTCCAGCTGTATTTCCAGACAACCTTTTTTTTTTTTTTTTTTATCAGTGTGTAAGATAACGTGGAACTTAAAAATTAATGGAAAGGAAAAAACAAAATACAGAGGGAGAGACAACTCCAGTACAGCCTAGATCGTTAGGTGTTTCCCCTTAAACCCATCTCAGAGTGGTTAATGCGGAGAGTCTAGACATGTCTATTTGGAGAATTTTTTTTTTCTTAGTTGTGAAAAATCCCTTATGTTTTTCATTGTGTGCAGTAACAAAATTAGAATAACACTTGATTCTAGAAGACTCTAATGAACCAAAAGAATATGTGGCTGACAAAAGTAGGAATGCAACAATTAGTCATGGAAACAATGTCAGCATTTTAAAGTTTGGCAAATGTGTCTTTAATACAGGGGGTTGTTCCACAGTTTTCTGGCCTAACCTTCACTTGATATGTGACTTTGGTGAAATATCTTTCTTCATGGTGTAATATGCTGTATTTTACATAAGTCGGAAAGAGAGTTAAGAAGTGATATATATTTTTCTGTGACATCACAAGAATAGCAGATGTGGGAAAATTATGTCTTGTCAAGCTGGTAATGGTTCTGATTACAGTGGACATGCTGTGCATTAGTGCAGTGTAGGAGTGACCAAAGTTTACCATGAACATGGCTGCCACCTTGATTTTGAGAAGTAGAAATTTTTATTCTGTTGAAAATTAGTTCATGGAATGTTCCCTTGAAAGACTGGTGAAAGCTATTGATAAATGAATATCATAATAGTGACACCAAGTTCATTCAAGTTTGATTGCCCACAAGATGCCTGTTGATGACCGACTCGTTCCCCCCCCCCCCCCCGAAATTTTCCCCACCCACACAAGATGGTGTCAATACATGTTTATACCAAATTGTCACCTGTGCCACTCTTTTGCAATGGAAACTAGAAGTAGAACTAGGGTTTTATCAGGCCAGAGCAGAAATAGCAGCATGGACACAAGTCTCACAAATGCCTACACCCAAGAAAGACTTTATTTAGATGCTGCAAACAGGATGTTGTCCACCCGGGGATTTATCGCAATTCGCCAAGTCATCTCACCAGCTAGGAGACGATTGTACTCGGGGTCATGGTGGAGATGGATGAGCAGAGAATGTTTGTGCAGTTGCTCCTTTGTTTTCCTTCCCTCTCTCTCTCTCTCTGAAAAACCCAAGTCACTAGAGAGGAATAATGTGTCATCTTGGGTCTTGCTGGCTCTATGATGCTATCAAACCTTAAACTGACTAAATAGTGCAGCAAAATTTTATTGATATATTTGGTCTGTAGCTCAGGAAAAGAAAAGGTTCCACTCAGCCAGTGACTGGAAATGACATAAAAAATAAAAAAAAAAATGAAAAATTGACAAATTCTTGTTCAGAGAGGATCAGTGGATTGCCTGAATGTGTGGTGGGCAGTTTGTTAACGGAAGGGAGTTTCCCTATATGAGGAGCTTAGCAAATCATGCGACATATTCAAATTCAAATAACATAAGTAGTGCTGTGGGAAACCCAAGAAAACCTGTGCCCCCCTGAGAAATCATACACCTGAAAAGTACAATTTTCTTACTAAACCACTTTGCTCGTCTATTTTCTTCGACCGATGAACTGAGTTCTCCCATGATGCCCTGCAGTATCATATCTGCCATCTCATGATTGCTGATACTGGATGGTTTTCTATATCGCTGTGGTAATTGATGTAACTATGAGTCATGGTACAATGTGCTTGGCAGTATGCCAAACACTTGTGAATGCTGTGTTAAACTCCAGCGTGCCAGATAGTGAAATTTATGAGGTGAATGCTTCCAATGTAGTGTATCATAGATACTGTATTGGATGACTGTTTATGAAAGACCTGGCATTTGGCCCTTTTTCAAACTGAAGTTTTGTTAACTTTCAAACTCAACTGAAGACCATCCTCTTGCTAGTTCCATCTCTCTCACTCTCCATCACTCTCTCTCCCATCTGTCTGTCTGTTTGTCTGTCTGCCCGTCTTTCCTTCTCTCTTTTTCTCCCTCTCCCACTCCGCTCTCATCTTCTTTCATTTTCTGGCTGTCCGTCAGTCCGTCTGTCTCTTGTACTCTTCCCTTAGTGTGTTCAAATTTATGGCTGAATTTCCCCTTTCTCCCATGCTCAGCAAAACCGGACAGTTGAGCCGGTTGTTGCACCCCCCTGCCACAAGGACATCACAGAAGCTATCACAAATATCAAGGTCATGACACAGGTCAGTGAATATGGCATGTCACTATTAAATCATAAATATTGTAAAATCAGATGAAGTAATTCTAGATATTCTTCCATTCAGTGTTGATTCAGTCTTGTTTTTGTTTTGTTTTTTATTAATGTACATGATTAAATATGTCTAGGTATTTAAATCAGGGCTTCTCTTTGGTTGTTGTTTTTTTTTTTTGTATTGTTTTGATTCCTTGATATTTTGTCCCTTCAGACTGGAAGAAAGGAGAATGAGAACATGTAAAATTTCCCGTCTAAAATGTCTGTTTGTCGTTTAATCCCATGAATAGATAAAGTAAAGCAAACAAACAAACAATAAACATGAACATCAATTCTTCAAGAGTGAAAGGCTTTATACTTTGCAGTTACTATAAAACTAGATTATTATTGTGTGCATGAAAGTTTTGGGAAAGTAAAGTGCATGCAAAAGTTCTCGTCTACACAATAGGCCTACAGTGAATTCTTGTGGCAATTCGCAAAAGTGTCATGCAGCAAATGTTTTAATACAGTATTATTTTTCGTAATCTCTGTTGTTCGTTAATGTGAGAGATCCCACTTGCACGCATGCGCAGTCAATTCATTCGTAGCGTGTGTTTCTTAGCGGTCAAGTCGCCATTAGTTGTGATTGTTTGTGGAAAGCACTTTTAATAGATCTCGGTGGGTTGTGGACTGCGGAAATTCATGCCAGTTTAATAAGATAGCACCATCAGTCGGTATTTCACAGGAGATTTTTTGTGCATGCTGCATAGAATAATTCGCATTGCTAATGCTGACATGATAACCATTCTTCCAATCATTTGTCTGCAGGAAACAGAAGAGGATCTGAACAACCTCCAGCAGAAGCAAGAGATGTTCATTTTTCAGTACCAGGAGAACCTACGCATTCAAGGTGTGGGCCGTACCTGCACCTTTGCCTCTGCACTCAATGTGACCCTAGAAATATATCTTTCAATCACCCAAAAATAGCAGCATCGCTTCAAATAAAACTGCATTGACACTATGTTTTAAAACAGCAGGTACACTGGCAATCCCTGTATTCCAAGAAAATCCTTCAGGATGTAGTACATAGTATTTTGAAGTAACATACCAGAGCAAGTTCAACCAGATACTCTTGTCAATATGTTTATTTATTTGTTCATTTGCTCAATATCCTCGCCCCCAGATGTTACTTCAGATATGTTTCAGGTTGTTCAATCAGTTGTCCCAATTCCTGTTATCTTGTTGCTAACATATGATTATCAGCCAGAAATGTCAAATGGTTATGTCATTTGGTATGGAGCATAGGAGTGGTTTGGCATTCATGTCATAGGAGTAGGTTTGTATTCATAAAGATAGAAATTCATGGGTCAGAAGTCAAAATCAAATGTCATTGTACTTTGGCTACTCGTGTCATTTCCAGCAAGTTAGATAAAAATGAGTGGCATGAATATGCTCTTATGGAGATGAGGGGACAGGTCTTTAAAGCAAAGGTTAAGGTATTTCAAGTGTGAATGCAACATGGTATTAACCCTATTCTAACTGGGCTATTTGAGACCAAGTTTTTACTGGGGGGGGGGGGGGGGGGGAGGGGGTCAATTTGACCCCCCTTCAGATCTCGGCCACCGATCGCACGATAGCCGCGAAATTTTGCCTAAAGATAGAGCTGGATGTCAACTGCAAGATTACATGGTCATACAATAGAAAAATATTTCCTTTCTATTTTCAATAAATTCATTATGCAAATTTGTGCATGAAATTATATTTGCACCTATAACTCCATCACAAAGACTGAAGGATTGCTAAATTGTTGTGTCAGAATTCCTCAAGACATATCAAACAATTTTCATGTAAAAAATAGTGCAATCAAAATCAATTTCTTTTGTTTTTTATTGTTTTGTTAATTTCTTATGTATTTTATTGTTTTTTCGACCTTTTGTTTTCTAATGTTTTTTTGCCAAAATTTGTTGCAGGCACTTTTTCAGGCTTATCTACACTAGAATTGATTAATTTCAATGGTTAAAAGTTGAAATAATCTAATTTATATCAATTGAACCAAAAAATACAATTTGCATTGGATTTGCACACGATATCATGAATTTGAGCTGTTTTCGGGTTGACATGCATATGCAAAACATTACGTAACTTCAGAATGGTGTACCCGGACGTCGCAAATTTGGTCTCAAAATTTGCGGGAGACTTCAATGCAAAAAGTCGTGAAACGACACAGCAAAATCTTTGCATGTTGCGGAATCGTGGCGCGAAACATCGGGGGTTGGGGGGGGGGTCAATTTGACCCCCCCAGTTAGAATAGGGTTAAAGACTAGAAAAGCACTAATTTCCACCCATACACACATGCTGAATATCGTCCAATTTTCCAATATACAGTGTAGAAGCCTTTTGTTTCCGTCATCAGTTTCCAGCTGCGCGGCGCCTCGCCCAAGCAGGGGACATGCTTTAGAGCGTGTATGCAAACCTCAGATACACACAGCTTGAACTCCCAAGTTCATTGACCCTATTTGCAAAAAGATCAGAGTACCTTCAAAATTCTGAGATCACTACCAAAATTTAATCATCTGTTCCTTGTGTCAATATCAGCTATTCCTGCAAGTTTTATCCAAATCTGTCGGGTGATAGAAGACTTAACGGTGCACCACGTATTCCTTCTTGGGTATGTACACTGTATGTGGCCCTGAAAAGGGCCTACCCACTCCTGCCACTTTGGCAAACGTGTTCTTGCTGTTTTCAGGCCATTTTCTCACACACACACGCATGCACACACACACACATGATCAAATGAGTACCAGAACACATACACACTTTAATATACCCACGTCATCTACATTTTACTACTGGAGTAGTATTTATCAGCTGATGAAGTGCACAAATCAGAGTGAAAATTGTGAAGATATATTTACACGTTTTGGATTTTGTGCTTACCAAGAGTAGCACAAAATCTGCAAAACTTTGATGTACTGCGAAATATTTCTGCATTTACACTAAGTTCTTATGTTGCCTGTCCCTTCACAGGTCGCCTCAACCAGCTTGCATCGACGCCCTCGGAGGATGTCACTCGTCGGTCCGAAGAGGTGGCTCTGAGGAAGAAGAAGGCAGATGTGGAACAGATGCTACAGCTGGAAGCGCAGGAACTGCTGCGGATGAGACTGGTAGGCACGCTTTTCCCTCCCCTCCCCATTTCCCCGAAAATCTGTGATTCAGTTTTGTTTTGTTTTCTTCTTTTTCAGTGGGTGACCAACCAGATAATTTGGCAAAGTTTGAGATAGTAAGCACAGATGCCAACATTTACTTACGTTTTGCCAAAAATACTGCAGGTTTCCGGAAAACACTGTTACTACACATGTCTTTTGCAGAAAATGTAAAAATACTATTTTTTCCACCAGAAATGTGTCTTTCAGTCATTAAAATATTGGAATGCTGTTGTCAAGATTGGCATCCCTGAGTAAGGGATAAGCCATGACCAGATACACCCTCAAATATATCATCTGACTTTAATTTTCTATTTCCTCTTTAGGAATTTAAAAAAAAAAGAAAAAAAAAAAGACGATCTTGTTAATAGATCTCAATATGTGCTTTTGACTTGTTTGATTTCGAGCAGAACATCCAAATATTACTTTTCTCTTTGAGTACTTCTAGATCAAATGACTTCTATAAAATGTAATGTCATGCTCAATCATTTGTCCTCGATAGAACCATAATAGCGTAAGGAAGACAGTCTTTCCTTTGAGGAAGTATAGGCCAGGGAGGTGTTTAAGAAGGAAAGGAAACAATCTCTCCTTTGTACCCATGCTCCGTGCCGCTGGGAAGTTATGTGTGCTATTGAAGGTGTTAATAAACTGCTTTGACAAAAGACAGCGCTTCTGTTTGAATAAGCATCACTCTTGAAATACAACATACCTAGCCAGCAGCAATTAGCTGTCCCATTCAATGTTTTTTGACAGCAATTGTGTAGTGTTCAAAGAATATAGGACACGTGACTGAAGAAAATTAGCGAAAGGTTTTACTTCTTTAACTGTAAAATGCTACTAAACACGCAAAAGCATGCTTTAGCCAATTACCTAATTCGAAAGATTTAACGTTGAAGTAATGAACCTGGCAAAGGATATTATGCACAAATGTGTGCGAGATGGTTATATTTAAACTATTTTAATGAGATACTAATCCTCCTTTATTAGTCCATGGGTAATAATAGCCAGGAGACTGGAAGAAACTCTTGAAGTAGTTGTTCCATACAAAATTACCACCAAGTTCCATACAGGATTTCAACATTTCCTTTGAAATACAGCTTAAATATTATTAAAATCAAGAACCTCTTCTTTTTGTCTCCATATCCAAACTCTCTGGAAGAGCAGCTTGGAGCATGGAACATCAAAGCCAGTGAAATGTCAAGCATTCAGTTGTCATGCTATGAAACCTTAGCATAAGTTTGCACGAATTGCAGAGAGATTCTACTCCTTCTCTAACACCTCCCTGTATGGAATAAGCAACAGATTTCATTTACAGAGATATCGAATATTTTCTTAAAGTTAAACACACAGTCTCATGTGTTGTTGTTGTTGGTTTTTTTGTATGTGTGTGTGTTTGTTATTTCGCAATTATTGTTGTTATTCCGAATATGTTAATTTTCTTTTGTTGAGGTTGTATGTGGTAGGAAGGGGGCAGTCAGACGGTGAGGGGGGTCAATTTTGCTCCTGCATAGTTTACATGTCACGTGTTCAGTACTGGCCATACCAAATTTTAGAAGATCAGATGAGTGCTGAAAGTGCTGAATTGTATGTCGTGTTGTATCGTCATCAGGATCTGGCAGAGAAGCACAGGAGAACCCACAACAGCTTGAAGATCCTCCAAAGTCGGGTGCTAGAGGACGAGCTTATAATGTGGAAGCGGCAGCAGCAACTTTCTGGCATCGGTGGACCTCCAGAGGGCTCCCTTGATCAGCTGCAGTGCTGGTGTGTACAGTATTCAACCAAAGCTACCAAAGCTACCAAAGCTACAGATGCATTGTTTGTACACCTTCTCTACCTTTGTTTTGCCATGTAGGGGCCTGAATCGCTCGCTGAAAAGGATTCACCTTCAGAAGTATATCGAGAATAAAGTTAGAGACTGATGTTGAGACACACTGTCTCTGAATTGGATTAATGCCCCTCTATGTCATGGGTAAAGGACTTGAATCTCGATTTTAATCAGATTTTGGGGGATCAAACTGGCAATTGATGTAAATACTGTTTTCAGAATCAAGGTCATGCTCTGTGTTTACGTAGATTATGTAGAAGATGTTTTGCTGTGCTGGTCCATTGTAACATCATCTCATGTTCATTGTGAAAATGGTAGCTGTGTGCATACAAAAGCAAGCAGTGCACTGGAATATCTTTCTTTACCCTTGATGGCAGGCAGAAAATAGCTGATTTATTTCCTTTGGTTCCATTTTGTTCTTCCTTCTTACTCCCTCCTGCCTTCATCCTCCTTTCCCCTCCCTTCCCCATCCCTTCTCCTTCCCTTCCTCCTTCCTTTCCTTCCTTCCTCCTTTCTTCCCTCTTTACTTCCTCCTCCCTCCTCCCTTCCTCCTCCCTTCCTCCTCCCTCCTCCTCCCTCCTCTCTTCGTCCTTACCTTCCTCCTTCCCTTCCTCCCTTCCTCCTTTCTTCCTTTCTTCCCTCTTTACTTCCTCCTCTCTTCCTCCTCTCTTCCTCCTCCATCCCTTCTCCCTTCCTCCTCTCTTCATCCTTCCCTTTGTCCTTCCCTTCATCTTTCCCATCCTCCCTTCCTCTTCTCTTCCTCCTTCCCTTTGTCCTTCCCTTCCCTTCCTTCCTTCCTCTTTTCTTCCCTCTTTACTTCCTCCTCTCTTCCTCCTCTCTTCCTCCTCCATCCCTTCTCCCTTCCTCCTCTCTTCATCCTTCCCTTTGTCCTTCCCTTCATCTTTCCCATCCTCCCTTCCTCTTCTCTTCCTCCTTCCCTTTGTCCTTCCCTTCCCTTCCTTCCTCTTTTCTTCCCTCTTTACTTCCTCCTCTCTTCCTCCTCCATCCCTTCTCCCTTCCTCCTCTCTTCATCCTTCCCTTTGTCCTTCCCTTCATCTTTCCCATCCTCCCTTCCTCTTCTCTTCCTCCTTCCCTTCGTCCTTCCCTTCCCTTCCTTCCTTCCTCTTTTCTTCCCTCTTTACTTCCTCCTCTCTTCCTCCTCTCTTCCTCCTCCATCCCTTCTCCCTTCCTCCTCTCTTCATCCTTCCCTTTGTCCTTCCCTTCATCTTTCCCTTCCTCTCTTCCTCTTCTCTTCCTCCTTCCCTTCGTCCTTCCCTTCCCTTCCTTCCTTCCTCTTTTCTTCCCTCTTTACTTCCTCCTCTCTTCCTCCTCTCTTCCTCCTCCATCCCTTCTCCCTTTCTCCTCTCTTCATCCTTCCCTTTGTCCTTCCCTTCATCTTTCCCTTCCTCCCTTCCTCTTCTCTTCCTCCTTCCCTTCGTCCTTCCCTTCCCTTCCTTCCTTCCTCTTTTCTTCCCTCTTTACTTCCTCCTCCCTTCCTTCTCCTTTCCTTGCCCCTTCTCCCTTCTTCAACCCTCCGTTCTCCCAATCTCTACCTTCACATCTTCCTCCTCCCTCTTTCCCCCTCCCCCTTCCTGCCCTCCTTCCCCTTCTCTCCCTCCTCCCCTTCTCTCTCTCTTCCCTCCCATCTCCTCCCATCCTCCCTTTCTATACTTATCATACCTGCCTTACCCCACCTGCCCAATGCCTCCCATGCCTCCCCCCCCCAAAAAAAAAAAAAAACAAAACAAAAAAAAAAAACAAACAAACATAGGTGTGAGTCATTGGCAGAGCTGATATGGCATAACCGGCAACAAGTGAAGAAGGTTGAGATGTTGAGGCAGCAGCTGCCCATCCCCTCCCACAACCAAGACCTCCTTCCAGAGCTCAACCGCTGCTTCATGGCCCAGCTCTCTACCCTCGTCACCAGGTAAGGGTGGCATGCTGTTTCATCCAGTAAAGATGATGGGGAGCTGTAGATTTTCACGACGGGGACGTTCAGAGGGAAAAAACAATGTTCTGCTCATGCACAAAATCGCACATCAAAGTCGATATATTTATATCTTGCGTTGTCTGAGTTTTCAGTACGCGTTCTGGGCTATTTTTGCATCCACTCAATTCAAGATGTAGAGAGCTGCTTGATGCACCCATCATATGGGAGTGCTATTTTATTTTTTATAGGTTGCATCTCCATGTAATCTAAAGCTACTTTTCAGCATGACGCAGGTAGAGAGGAGAACGTCCAACGCAATCGTCTCAAACGTCCGCGCCGCAAATCTAAATCTCTCTATTGTCGGGATGCAGGGAGTCAAGATGTGAAGTGTGCTGAATCCAGTTATAATGTTTGTGATATGGGATTGTAAGTTTGTCGGCATTCTGCCAATTCTGTCAATCATCTCTTAGACTTTATCCCAGCAACTTGTTTTACTGAAATTTAACCCCAGAGAAGACAGTGATATGCCTGTGCAAAATGACTTCTTGTGTCATTACTTTAAAGCCAGCCGGAAAATGTCTGGGAATATTATTAGCTTGTGAGCCCCGTGCTGTGTGATTTATGAAAGATGTGGTAGAATACGTTGGAGCCACATTAGCAGTGTTGAATTTACTTACGTTGTACAGTTGCCATGGCATTCTGTGTACCCATTTGTGTACGCAAACATACACATGGCAGCTTAATCTAAATTTTGCTTTTTTTGACCCAAGGCTTATACTTTCATAACATTTGATAATGCTAAAGTGATTTGCAAACAGCTTACCTGTTACTGAGGGGAAGGCAAAGCCAATAAAAATGAGTTCCATGAAATATAAGATGATTTCTTGATTTAATAGTCTATCATCTCGATTGATGTTGGAAGAAAAGGACAAATATTAAGGGACCTGCAGGAATGTGATTATGTTTCCTGTTGCGCTGCCTTCAGCAAGAATCTGACCCTTCCAGCCTTGCCCATCTGCTTCCCTCTTCCTCTGCAGTACATTCATCATTGAGAAGCAGCCTCCACAGGTGCTGAAGAAGGAGACCAGATTCTCGGCATCAGTCAGGTGAGATGTCCTCGTCCTCTCTCTCTCTTTCTCTAGCGGTCATCAGGCATATGAAGGCTGCCCTCTACTGGGCATTTTTATAAACTTGTTGGGTTCAATGGCCTCCTCTTAGGACATTGTTGTAGACATGAGTACAGTCCAACCTCTCGTACCCGGCCTCCCTTTATCCGGATTTTTCTATTATCCGGACGTGATTTCGCCGTGATTTTTTTTTTTCTTTTTTTCAGTTGTATAATTACGGGGAAACGGGGGATTTCAAACTCAAACAAAATTTCTCCTCAAATTCACATGAATTGCATATTATTCCCACCATAATTCTCATATATTCACATCAAATTTTCATGGAAGTAACATGCTTCTTGTTACTAGAAAAGAAAGAGGTTGCCTGGAGCTACCAGTAGGTAGGCAGCTGCATGTATTATACATTGAGTCTCCCATATCTGGCCAAATCCCTTATCCGATGAGTGCCGGTCCAGACATTTCTGGATAGAAGTGGTGGGACTGTAGTCACATGTCTGTTGATGTGAACTGTGCACATTTGAATGTGATTGCCATTATGAGGAAGTTGTGTATAATTTTGCAACTCTGATTTCATATGTCTCTGAAAGAGTGCAACTATTTGCAGTTTGATTAGAGGGATGCAGTTCTTGGCATGGTGCACATTCTATTCACTGTCATCGTGTTGTATCAATCAGAGCAAATCTAGATTGAACACATGATTTTTTGACTAGGTGAGATGAAAAAACTGCCATAGGTTAGGCTCCAGGTGATTTTGCTGCAAACATCCTTCTGAGAGTATGTCTGAGCAAGATTGTCAGTGTTGCAGAATACTTGATAACATTTTACACTCTGCCAGTACCTCAGTCCTCAAAACTGCATTTCTAAAATACAAAATATTGAAATAATTCCAAGGCAGAAATTGCATCTATGGTTACTTATGAAAGGCTAACATGTGCAAAATGATGTAAATCACAAGTTTTGAACATCACCAAAATGCACATTTTGTGCTTGGTGAGCACTGAGGTTTTGTTAACCTAGGAGATGGGTATGTGGGAGGGGCAGATCCAGGAATTTCGGAAAGAGGGGGCACCTTTACAAAATTAAAAGGGGGCGCACGCACCCCTCCCCCATTATTTTCAAATTTCTTTTGTTATAACAAAATATAATGGAGGGGGGGGGGGGGGGAGTGTGCCCTGTGCACTCCCCCTGGATCCGCCACTGTGTGGGAATGAAGAATCTGTGACATGGATATTTGTCTTGAGCATAACTAATTCGTGAAATTTGTAACATCCGTTCTTTGATTTCATATTCACCAGGCTGCTGGTAGGAGGCAAGCTGAATGTACACATGAACCCACCACAAGTTAAAGCAACTATCATAAGGTGAGGCAATTTCCAGCTGATGGATTTTAATGTTATTCTGTATGCAGAGCCTGATATGAATCAGTAGTTTGACAAATCTGTATTTGATGAAACGAGCTGCAAAGAAGAGAAGTGAGATTTATTTATTTATTTATTTATTTATTTATTTATTTATTTATTTATTTATTTATTTATTTATTTATTTATTTATTTATTTATTTATTTATTTATTTATTTATTTATTTATTTATTTATTTATTTATTTATTTATTTATTTATTTATTTATTTATTTATTTATTTATTTATTTATTTATTTATTTATTTATTTATTTATTTATTTATTAGAGGAAATATTCTTTGTGTATGAACAATTATTTAGAGGTACAAAATTTATCGTTTCTAAGTTCGTATTTCCAGCATTTACAGTTTGATGTCTAAAAGATAAAGTTGTGGATCTGCTCAAGATGGAAAAATAAAGCATATTGTGAGAGTCCTTCTAGTCTTGATGTCAGCAATTTGAGCCGCGCAAACAAACAAAAATACAAAGAATCTTCTTAAGATAGGATGAGATGATATCTGTGTATTCACTTTTATCGAGAAGAAGCATAATTACAGAGTTAGAAGTCCTATTTCTGGTTATTCAGTTCATTCCCGATGATTTTGTTTTTGCTCCTAACTATCAAAATCAGCCTTGTTGCAGGTATAACCTCTACTTGAAGTGGACAATACATTTTGTAAATTTAAGATAAAGCAAGATTTGTAGAAAGGAGAAGACAGAAAAATGTGATATTTTAGGTTATCAAAACAAGCACTGTTCAATCAGAATGCCATCAAATTCTTTGCCAGAAAGCACTCATTTACGTGATGATAGCATTGATCAATCTTTCATAATGAGCTGTTCAGGTAACAAAATTTAGTCTGATAATGTTGATGTGGAGAGTGCTTGCAGAGAAGTGGCTTTTGTATCAACTGATGTATGGATTTGAACATAAACCATACACCTGGTAATTTCATATCTCCTATGAATGTGGATGACTTCTTTGATTGTGATATTGTCACTCTGTTTCAAATAATTAAATATTGACCTGTCTGGTACAAGTGGTTGCTAAGTACTCTTCTGGTAAAATGCAAAGGTCTATGATTACCTTGCAGACATACATCAAAAGTTAAACACTCACACACACACACATGAAAATAAGACATTAGTTTCTCAGTGGCTTGAGTGGAAGTTGCGAAATTTATAACAATCTCTATCCTTTTTGATAATTTCAGAGAAAAGTATGGCAAATGACAAGAGGCATTTCCAACAAGTACTGGACTGATGAGTAGTTCCTTTTCAAGTGCTTTAAGGGCATTAAGTCATATAAAGATTGGAGAAAGTTATATCCCTCTCAACCAAGGTGTTTTAATGGGTACATTGCAATGCTAGGGTAATGATGATAATGGCAGGGCCCTCTGGTAGCACAGAGTCAACACTGAAGAGGCTACCCTGGATAAAGAAGACCATAGCTATTGTCATTGTTATTGTTGTTTTAGAGAAGCAGAGTTGCAAGGGTGGACTGTGCCAATGTTTGACTTCAATTTCCTTTGTTCCTTGCAGTGAGACTCAAGCTAAGGCAGTGCTGGCCAGTGAAACCTCAAGTTGGGAGTAAGTAGACATTATTGTTGATTGGTCTCTTGAGATTCCATGGCCAGATTGGTCACACTATAAAGCTCTATGCAAAAAAAAAGAGTCATTTTGCTGTCTAAAGATGCTTGTCAGCATCTCCAAAGACTTGCTCCCAGACACAGTAGCAGCAAAATACTGTGGCTTCTGTATGTGTAGACTATTCAGTCTTTAAAAAGATGGCTTTTAGGCTGAAAGATGTATTGAGTCATATGGGATACAGTTTATTTTTTGTTTTTTGCTTTTTTTTTGGTATTATCTGCCCTACCCCATATGGAGTCATCCAACTTTTCCTATTCAAGATGTTCCAATGCTCCATCCATTGTATGTGTCGTCATATATAAAGTGGGAATAGATTCCCTTCCTTTTCATATTCTTTGTACTAAGTGTATTTTAACGATTTTACTCATGTGTCGTCATGCATATACTATTGCGATTAAAGTGGCTGTAGAATATTTTGCAATTTGTGTGTATGACATGAATGTTCTACGTAATTATTTTGTGTGATAACTAATATTTTGTTTCATAAAGAATGGAGCTCCATTCACAGGCAAAAGCATAAATAATCTTATACAGGCAACTCTCCTCTTATAACAAAGTTTTCTTTCTTTCTTCAGGAATTTTTTTTTTCCATTATATTGAAACTGAATTATTGCCAAACAATAAAGTATATAAAGGTCTACAGATTGTAATTTTTGGACCTGAATTTTTACTTTGTTGGAACAAGAGTTTTTTTTTTTGTTTTTTTTTAAATAACAGCGTTTGTTATAACAGGAGTGCACTGTATTCTGTATAGGTTACCTGTTCTATTGTAACAAGATGCTCATGACTAATGGAAAATGATATACTTTTTTTTTTCATTGACAGTGAGACTAGTGGTGATATCCTCAATAACTGTGGTGTAATGGAATACCACAGAGAGACAGGAGTACTGAGTGTCACCTTCAGAAATATGGTAAGCCTGCTGCGGTACATGGCTGTGCTAGGAAGATCGTGTCCCCTTCTCATGTCGTATCCTATGTGGTTATTACTACCTGTAATTCTCATTTCCCGAGAAAGCCATTCAATTTTGTGATCACAGTTGCTGGCATCAAGCATGATGAGCATCACAATGGCACTGGGAAAGATTTATGTTCCAAACATTTCATGACCCTTTCACTTTAATGGTTCATACTGTGGCATTAGCCTTGAATCCATAACTTTGAGGATGATTGTGTAAGCACCATGACACACTACAAGGAAGACTTTTGTGCCTTGTCGTGCAGTCTGTAGCTTTGCATGCGTTAATCTGACACCAGATGGCGGCATCATCTCTCGAAATTTCTTGGAAAATAGGCGGGCTTGCTACATTAATCATCTGGGCCCTGTTTCATAAAGCTGTTCATAAAGTTACGAACAACTTACGAGCGACTGGTGATCAGTTCTGATGTGCTATACTTATCAGAATTTCCATAATTTAGCATAAGAACTGATCACCAGTTGCTCATAAGTCATTAATAACTTTATGAACTGCTTTATGAAACACCCCCCCCCCCCCCCCCCCCCCCCGGCAACACAAAATTATGATATACATTACTTACTTTGGTATTTAAATCAGTATGGGCTCCATGTCTTTTTCAGGATTCAAAAGTACAGAGTGTCCTTCTTCCCCCTTCTTGTTCATTAGCCTGAGAAACGTAAGAATTCCCTTCAAGTATGACATACAATGTATGTACAATGTTTATTCTCTTTTGCGTGTCTCTTCAAAGAATAATGTGTACTAAAGTTATGTGTACAGGTTTCAATTCATTGGCTCATCAGCCAGCTATTTTTGGCTGTTTGAGAGCAGTGTCTTGACATGTGTTTTGATGACCAGAGCTACAATATGTCCATGTGGGTATATGAGAAATGATATTGTCCACTATCTCAATCTTCTTCCAGTCCCTCAAGAGAATTCGGAGAGCAGACAGGCGAGGTGCTGAGGTTAGTTTCTTTCTGATCGTGTCTGTAACTCCGGATGAGGCAGATAGTCAGTGTACCTGTCTGTCATGTTATGCTGATATTTTCTCACATTTTTTTGTCGGGAAGTATGTTGTGGATTGTGCACTTCCTGAATGATGTGTTTGAGTGGTGGTTGTTGTTGTTTGATTTGTTATAGAAGACAAGGTTATCTCGTCTTGTATCATCACAGTTGTAATAAGCGTGTAAAATAAGAGGTAAAAACCCATGAGTCAGCATGAGCACCAGATCAGTGGTGATCAATTGGTTCTCTCTTGTGGACTGAAAATGATAACAGAGAATCAAATCTTGGTTCAAGGTAATGACAAGAGTAGATGCTGTAGAAGGAAGAGATGACATTTAAATGAGAAATAGAGTAATGGCAAAAGATATCAAGATGAGTAGATAATTGAAAGTGATAAAAATAACAAACATGTTGTTGATGATGATAAGAATGGCAATAATAATAATAATGATGATGATGATGATGATGTTGATGGTGATGATGGTGATGATGATGATAATACTGACTAACACACAACATGTCCACTCACGGAGGGTGCTGAAGGCGCTCACAATTCAATGTTCACAATAAGATACACAGTTCTACAGTGCCTTACACAGATGCAACATGCTCATCATTCAGAATAATTGGGATGCCCTTTATCAAGAAGTGAGGTGGGTTGAGAAATGAACTGCACTTCAGAATAGAAGAAATTTTTTTTTAGTCTCTTGAGTGCAATTGGACATGTTTATCTCTATGAACTAGCTGTCATAGGATTTTCAGTCTTTCAAGTCAGTGCCACAGAAAGGCACCCGTTACCAGCACAGTGGATTTACTTTGCCAACGTTTGCCCGTCATTCACTTTTTGCCATTTGTTTGTTGATCCCCACCAGTTTGTGACGGAGGAGAAATTCACCATCCTCTTTCAGTCTCAGTTCACAGTGGCCAGTGGTGAACTTGTCTTCCAAGTGAGGGTAAGTTGGGCTCAGGCAGTTGGATTTATGCATCCCTCTGTGGATGACATAGAGATACATTGTAACTATGGATATGAGCAGAAATTGAGAAAAACAGAAATGCCTCCACACAAAATTGGGCATTTCCGCAGTAAAAGGGTACATTTCAGGGATGTCGCTTTATTCTCTGTTTCCAATGTGCGTTACCCCCAATACAATGCAATCTTGTAGAACAATTTCAGATGAGAGATAACTTTGCCCTAAAAGGAATGTATCAGATTTTTTTTTTGCCAAAATGATAGATTTGGGGTGAACATATGGAACGCTGGACAGAAGGCTATGTACCAACATTTGACGGTCAAATAATTAATGCTCATTGAAAATTTGTTATTTATTAATTTTTTTTTTTTTTTTTTACTGAATGGCGAAATATTGATTTTTTAAAGTGATTTCAGTCACCATTACATATTAAAGCAACTCGGATGTAATTGCCTCACAAGTCTTCCCTTAACTTGCATACATGCTTTTGCTGAAACTTTGTTTTTGAAATGATATTAAATATATTCACACATAATCGTTGATAATATAGCATTGTCGTTTCTGATATATTACAATATGTACAAATCAGTGGAAGAGTTGTCCCGGTCTGACTTATGACTGATATCACTGCTTTTTTGTGTGTTTTGTTTGTAATATGAATTTGCAATCAACTTGTAAACTTCTACATTTCTTTAATCGTCAAATTTATTGATAGTTTTTGACTCCATGCAATGACAATGACACACACATGCACTATTTTAGTTTTGTTTTTGTTGTTTTCAACAAATTTCTTGCTCTTCTGATTTGTCAAATTTCAAGATACTTGGAAATTGTATTTAGAAGAATAACATTGGTTGTGGTTGACCATGGGGAAACACAGGTCTCTTACCTTTTCATATTCCTTGGGTGTTTTCTGGTAATTAATGCTTGTTTGGATTGGAAGAGGGTTACTCTCATTTCTGTTTTGTAAAAGTTGCCATCCAAAATTTGTAGAGAGTGAAATTGCCTGTGAATATTAACAGTTATCCTTCAGTCATGGGTAGTTTCCTTCCGCTTATTTTTTTTTTTCTTTGAACGCTTTCCTTTCCTTTCTCACCTTGTACAATGATAAATTGGACAAACTTTGTGTTCTCGTGTGAAGTCAAGTTTAGAGATGTTGTGAAGTTTATGGATAGCAGCTCTAGACACGATGGTACGAATGCAGATAGCAAAATCAAAATGAGTCACCTCTCTGTGGCTAGTTCCGTCTGGAACAAACCTTGCTAATATCAAAGTAGTGTGCAGAAATTGCAGCCTATAAAATAGTGTTGCCGAGATCTACCCGCTTTTGTCAAGTGAAATTACGAACATTCAACATTTGCGCAGGAGTGTCATATACAGTGATCATTTGCTTGCCTGTTTTTTCTCTGCCACTTGCATTATCACTCTTGAGATCACAATGAATTCACTGCGAGCTTCTCTCTCTCTCTCTCTCAAAAAAAAAAAAAAATCTGTCACTCAGGGTCATTGTGGCTCTCAGTCATTGTTCACCAAGTCCCCTCAGTTGATGTCTAGATTGTCACTGTACTCACTCGTAGAGCTGCTACTCAAAAACAGAAGTATGAAAGGAATTAAAAAAAAAACCACAACACATTATTGGCTTATGTTTTGGTTTTTCTCTTTCCTTCCCACAATCCTCTGCTCACACCTCATGTTCCTCATAAATTCGCATCCATTTTTTCAAACGTGAATTTGCCATACTACTGGTAACTAACCTTGGCCCCACTGTTTCATGTCAAATCACATGCATTTCATTTTTGTTTTGTTTTTGTTTTTGCAACAAAATTTTCCTCCAATTCGAATTGTATATGACTTTACATGAATCCCTGACTTCCATATTTCATTTGGCAATAAAATTTGTGAAATTAATCCATATTCATCATGCATACACGACATGCATGGTAACCTTATTTTTCAAACTATGTGTCATTTAACTCGTTCATAACTGGCATAACTTTCAAAATTTGATCAATTCCATGAAATTATGTTTGGATTCTTTGTGTCTAATTTGTTCCCGTTACTATAATGTCATTTGTACGTTTTCACCTCGCCCATTCCTAACCCCTGATACATTGTCGGCATTCCATAGACCATGTCGCTTCCAGTAGTAGTTGTATCCCATGGCAACCAGGAATGCAATGCTCTTGCGACGATTCTGTGGGATAATGCTTTTGGCGAAACTGTAAGTGACAGACAACGTTTGGTGTCATCTACCCTCGTGATCTTTGGAGCTTGTTCATTTGTCGTGTCGTGCATATGTGTGCATATGTGCATAAAAGTCATGGAATATCCATTGTACATGATGGCTGCATGTCCACTTCATTACGTCGCGGCAAACATTGTTCGTTTTACTTTTCACCTTGCTTTCATCTGCTTTACTTTTTAGTTTGGCCGTGCCACTGCATGTTGTTGGTCTCTCTTTAACCATGAAGGTACTCAAACCAGACAAATGCTCAAATATATGACCTCAGCCTGCAAGCAAGCTGGCGTCATCTTTCACTTGATGTTACTCCATGATACCGGTATTTTGGAAAAGCAGAAATTGAGATGCTGTGTAGATCTCTGGAACATAGTTTTTGTTTCTTGTGACATTCAGGGGCAGTTTGTTCAGCTGTCACAATTTTCTCACAGTGCTTTTGTAGCTCCTCAACATTTGTCTCATGTTTGTGTGCCCAACTTTTTAATAGTTTATTGCAGTCCATGTCATGTGAATGTGTGTGCTGGGTTATAATGGCTTCTCATTCTTCTCCCCCCCCCCCCCCCAACAAATTATTATCTTTCTTCCATCTATATGCTGGACTGTCCCCCTTCCATTACTAACACCTCAGTAATCTACCAGCAGTAAATCTAAAGAGGCATGTTTTTGTTGCCATTGCATGGAGTCTACATGTTCATGTATGTTAGCTGAGTTGTCTTTAGTTACGAGACTCACCTTTGAATGTTTGATTGTGTCAGGCAAACTATTAATGAAGCAAACCGCTGGGGCAGCAGTCTAGCTGACTCTGCTCCTTGCATGGTATATACCTTTTTTTTTTAATAACACCTTGTCACCTTCCCATCCCCCATGCCCGTTGATCCAACCTTCCTTCCAACGCTCCATCCCTTACTTCCCCTGCAACTGCCCACCAACTCCTGATCCCTGTTGCTATGGTAACTGCATCGCCCGCTCGCGCAGACAATGTCGCTGCCTGTGGTCGTCATAGTTCATGGGAACCAGGAGTCCAATGCTCTGGCTACTGTCCTATGGGACAATGCCTTTGGCAGCCCCGTAAGTATGGACATCTGCTCGCCCTGCTGGCTGTCGCCTGAAGTGACGGACAGCGGTCAACCGATATTGCCTGGTTAATGACAGCAGCAAACTGGACGCTAGGTTGTACTGTCCAAAGGGCACTTCAGGGTGCCCCAAATCCAATTTGTTAGCTGTCCAAATCCACTAAAAATGATTCCTCAGGCCGATCATTTTTCCACTAATTGAAGGTCACTGGGAACATCATGTGCAATTCTTGATAAGGGATGTTACCCTCACGCTAAAAAAATTAGAAAAAATGAATCTTCAACTTTGAATAATTAACTTGATCTGAAGTCACACAGTTCGCTGAACCATACCTTCGAGAATTCCTGCTAATGTTTTACTCCCTGTTGATTTGAGTGGAATATAAAAAAAAAACCAAACCCCCCCCCCAAAAAAAAAACAAAAAAAAACAAAACTACCAAATATTTCCTCCTGGAATATCCAACTTCTGTATGCACCATTTTGAGGGTAACTCAGAATAAACTTGTTTTTATTATGGGAGTGTTGCATCGCATGGGTTGCACTCCAGAAGTTGTTTTGCTTGTGTATGTACATTTATGAGACTACTGTATATGCGAAGAAAATATTGAAGAGCAGGTGAGTTGAAATTTTATCATGTCGCATCGTGTGAGTAATGTTAGTAATTTTTATACCGTACTGGTAACCATGTCTCTATACCACTCTAACAAATACAGAGACTTTAAGAAAATTAGAAGAAATTTGCTAAATGTTAGTGCTTTGACAGGTTGAGTCCTTCCAGGCACTACAAAAAAGAAAAAAAAAAAGAAAAAAGGGAAGTATTTTAGTTCTGTAAATTGATAGCATTTAAACTTCATGGGTGGTTTCTCCAAAACCAATGTTTATCTGTTGAAAGGCTTTTTCTCACTGATTCTGTGGTAAGAATTTGGAAATACGTGTAGATTAAGATACATTGTACATGATTATCAATATTGGCAAAAAATGTGATAACACTGCGGGACCAGAAAAGAAAAGTTTGGTGGTCCCATCAGCCTTTTGTGATCACACTTCAGTGGTTTCAGTGTTTCATATTGTCATATTGTAAATGCATGTCTGTGTATTTGTCATGATAGCAGATGGCTGTGTGTGTAATGTAGTCGTGCATAAAGTGCATAGTTTGTGTGTCCTGTTAGCCCTTGTACTGGTTTTGTGTTGCATATTTTGTTGTGCTTGTAGGCCTTGTTTAAAAATTAAAATGTTTTCAAATAATGAGAGGGGAAGGATCTCATGTTTGTCAACAGGGTCATACTTTAATGTTGATGATGTTACTTCAAAGAAGCGTGCCTTTGGGCTTTATCTGTCAGTAACAGCTACAAAAGGGTGTTTTGTTATTTATCACTTGTTTTAACAAGAGGAGCTTTACTGGTATGCACTACTATGAATGTACATTATTGCTGGTCATGTTTATATGTCAATTTAAGATTGATAGGAGATTTCAACCTTTGGAGAGGATGGTTATCATGAATTGATGAATAAGAAAATGATTTATATTCAGTTGTTGTATCAGCACACCCATAATCGCTGTTTTGGTAACAAGATTTATTCATAATGATTGCGTTATCATGAATTGATGGAAAAGAAGATGAAAGCATATTAAGTTCTTGTATCACTGCAACCATAATAGCTGTCTTGGGGGAATATTTCAGTTGTAATGGCTGGATTCTCCGTAAATTTTTGGATGGCGGCCTGATACATTATGAATTATCGTCAATTTTGCAGGGGAGGGTGCCATTTGCCGTCCCTGATGGAGTGCCCTGGCCAGAAATAGGGCGAGCCCTCAACTCAAAGTTCATGCTCTCCAATGGGCGTAGTTTGAGTGACAGCAATCTCCACTACTTAGCCCAGAAGGCATTCAGTCGTGAGTACCATTCTGCAGGTCCTAATTTGCATATGAAGAGTTTGATTGCAAAATGGGTTAAGCGTTATTTTTTTAAAAATTTATAGTAAGTTTTTTGTCAGATAAGTCAAAATAAAACCTTTTCCTTGATACCTCACTTTTTACATAACAAAAAATATTCTTGATGTCATGATTGAGAATGTCCCATATATTCTTATTTTCTCTGTTTTTTTAGAAGCTTTATTCACAATTATATCAAATTAGCAAGAATGGAGTTACCTCTTTTTGTGAGCGAACTCTTCATGTCTTCATGAGGGTATTGACAGTTTTGTGTCCCTTCAAGCTCGTTGTGGAAATTCTTGTGTTTCTTAAATTGTGACATTCAAATGAAGGAATGTTATATGAAGACTTGCTCTTGAAATCATTGGTAAATACCATTTATAGACAAATGGGAGGTGCTGTTAGTGTTCAAAGAAACATAGAAATGTAGAATATTCAAATGATGCACAGGACAGAGTGGATCAGTGAGAATTGGATGTGCAAGTTTAGTTTTGGAACTATTTAAACCCACGAGCAGAGCAAATGGGTTTTAGACTGTTCTGAAGTTAAACAAGAGCATCCAGTTCTCACCAATCCACAGAATAGGCCTGAGCATCATTCGCGTTCGTTACACCTTCAACACTATACAAGACTTGAGCTTTGCATTCGGTTTTTACCGGACGCATGGCTCAGTGTGGATCAGTGGAAATCAGTGCATGACAATTGACCAATCAGATTGCAGAGATTCTAAAGCCCATTTTATAAGATGCTTTGACATATGATTGTCAACATTGCAGAGAGTTTGCACTGAGTTTCACATTTTCAAACCTGTCATAATGCAATTGCAACAATTATTTCCTGTGATTCTATTTTTTTTTTTAAAGAAGTGCATATGATTGTGGCAAATATAGTGAGGATGAGAGGGGATTTTTTTTGTTTGTGTTTTCTAAGGATCATGAAACACAATTCCCTCAAGAATATTGATGACGCTGATGACAACAATAAAAAAAGATAGAATAGATACCATTAAAGGTTATATGATTATAGATGACATTCCATTGTAGATGATTATAGGTGATAAAGTAAAAAGTATTAAAACATAAGTGATCACTTTCAAGAAATGACAGTGATAATGACCATTATGTTCTCATATACATGTTTACTTCACAATTGGTTACTAAAAGCTTTGAAAGTAACACTCATCCCATCACGCTGTGTTAATGTACATTTATGTATCCCATTTTCCGCTTACAGACCACAATGTTGGATCGCATGAAGACTTCGGCAATAGCTTTGTCACATGGAGCATCTTTAACAGGGTGAGTGGGCAAAGTTAGAAGCGCCTTTAGCAGGAAATTGTATCACATACATCCTACACATAAGAGTCAACAATTGCCCATACTACTGCATGCGCCGAATATTTTACAACAACAAAACACTTTCATTCTGTTTTTTATGCTTATATACAATTTGTAGACAAACATTACATTATCCTCGGTCCATTCGTTAAGTACAAATGTGTAATTGTGCTGTATTTTTACCTCTGCCAAGGAAGCTGTGTTTTTACTGACATTGTTTGTCTGTTAGTTTGTCTGTTAGTTTATCTGGCTGTCTGTTTGCAAAATAACTCCAAAAGCTATGAATGGATTTGGATGAAATTTTTCAGGCAGAGTTGATAATGACACGAAGGACAGAAAGTTAAATTTTGGTAAAGATTTGAATCACTGTCTGGATCCAGGAAATTTGTTGATTTGTTTGTTTGTTTGTTTGTAAACCTACTTTTGATAATAACAATAAGCATTACTTTCAATAATATTCTTAATGTAACATTGTTATTATTAACAATATTAATTGTTGATAATCAACAAATATTAAAACCTCTTCTCCCAGGACCCCCTTCCAAATCGCACCTTCACCTTCTGGCGCTGGTTCCATGGCGTCCTTGAGCTGACAAGGAAACATCTGAGAGGACCATGGAATGATGGGTAAATTGAATTAAATTAAATTAAATTAAGATTTAAATTAAATCTTTTGCAGTGTCCCAAGTCACTATATTTTATGCTTTGTTTGTTTTTAGATAATTTTCCTATACCTTGTTTTTCTGGTTGTTGGAATTATCTGTGCATTCTTTGTCCCTTCCAGTCTGGATTTGTTGTTTCAACAAACCGTTCGTCACAATTTTAACAGAAGTTGTCACTAAGATTACTCATTATCTGGCAGAATTCATGGTTTTTGGTTTTCTTCTCTTTGGCCATTCGTGTCAAGGGAATGTCAAAAGGGCTATAGGGTCATCTCAGCAGTGACTAGATTTAAGTGAGTGAATCAATGATGTAATGAGTGAAATAGAAAATTATGCAAAATGTTTGACACTACAAAAGATATGGAACTGCATAATTAAGATCTGTTGAATACTTACTTGAAAATAAGTTGTTTTAGCTAGCTACACAAAGAACATTAACTTTCAGCATATTCTATTCACCAGCATTCAGAAAATAGATTTCCTCACTAATTGGAAATTAGTTTGCAGCATATATAATTATTTGAATAAAAAGTAAATCATCATGCTAAGTGTAGATAATGTAACATGCTAATGTGAAATTACTTCAGAACAAAATTGTTCATTATTACTAACTTTGCATGATAGGTTCTGAGTGCTCATACTGTAATGACAATTTCTCATTGTGAATAGGTTAAACACATCCAATATTGTCTTTATTTTCTCTTAAATTTTGGTTGCTTCTTTCCTGAGCATGTTGCCATCTCCAAATCTCCAAATTTTGACTAGATTGAACATCCAGTAGTGTCTTTCTTTTCCCTTAAATTTGGTGGTGTTTTGGGTGTTGTTTTTTTTTATGAGCGTGTTACCATCTCCGAATCACGATCCAACTCTATCCCATTCTCCTTTAGCTCCATCATGGGATTTGTGTCGCGAAGCAAAGCCCACGACCTCCTCCTGACCAAACAGGTGGGAGCATTCCTGCTGCGCTTCAGCGACTCCGAGATTGGCGGCATCACAATCGCCTGGCTGGCAGAAGAATCAACCACGGGTAAGTTGAAATATGCGTAGATTGAATGGAATGGTCCCACTCATTGGTAAAGCCCCCCGTTACATTAGCTGGTATATTGTAGAGGTTGGTAATTCAGACCTTTCCTCAAAAAAGTAGAACTGGAAACTTCTTTATGATTGAGTTGGAAGTAGTAATATAGATTTCCGGTGAATGATCTTTATATTGATAGAAATTCCAACTGTTATCTTTGTACAAAAGGGGGATAGTATTCTAAAGTGACATGGGGTTTATTATTAAAGAAAGCAACATCAACTTTGAGGTGTATTACTGTACGATTTCATACACGATGTTGGGAGACATTATTCTTCGACCATTTAAACTTTCATGACTTTGCAAAAGGACTATGAGACCTTGAAGTGTTGGCTGGTTTCTCAAGTGATAGGATTAGAGGGAAATGATGGCCAAAGAGTCCAGTCCATGCGGGGGAAGACTTTTCTGCATGTGGAGCATGGGAACCTCCGATTTGGGGGTACACAGTGTTGCTGAAGTCTTCCTACATTCTCGCTTTTCATCCCAGTCTACCCTTTTAACTGCGTCAAAGTGCACAGCACCTTGCTCCCGCCTGGCAGCCCCTCAATTATTTCTGTCTTTAGCAATGTTCTATAATGAACGGTGAAATCCCTACAAATATTTTGTGAATGCATGGTCTCATCAGATATGTGGGGAACGTCCATGTGTGCAGTGTTTATATCTTTTTAGTGGTTTCAGAAATAAAAGCGTAGTTCATCGTGACTTTTTTTTTTCTGTCTAGGTGAACGCCAGGTGTACAACCTCCAGCCCTTCACAGCGGATGACTTCAACATCCGTTCCCTGGCTGACCGCATCCATGATTTGGAGCACCTGACTCACCTGTACCCAGACATTCCAAAGGACAAAGCATTCGGACAGTATTACACCACAGATCGTGAGTTATTCTTTTGCTTTTTGCTCTTGAGCTTCACCTTCCCCCGTCTCATCCCAGTTTAGTACTAGCCTCCCTCTCCTCTGAAATGAGTGTGTAAAAGCTTTCTTTCCTCAAAACATGAGAATTTCGATGCTGACATTGCAGGTCACGCATTAAAATGTTTATTTGTTGGCAGGATGAGATTGAATCCTTCTATAGCCTGTACTGGGCTCACACGGGTAAATAATTCCCCATAGAGACGTGTGTTAAAATTCAAAATTAAAAAAAAAATCTCTAAAATAGCTGGGAGAAATGAGGTGTTTCATCTTCACTAACCTGGACAAGTGAGATATATCCTTTCATCCATCAAATTCCCAAGGCGGGTTCTTCAGCTCAAACTCTGTCCAAGGGTCCGCAGAGCCAGACTACGAGTTCTTTTCACTCAAAATATCACGTATTTTCTGTGCATGCACCCAATGAAACATAGTCCCTTCAAATCCCATGAGAAAAGCTTTCATCTTCCAACCAAAATGCAGTTTGTAGAGGAATTCATACTCAATATCTGCAGCTATTCATTTTTTTTGCCAAACTGCATTATTGATTTTTAATCAATTTTTTTTTCTTCATTTATTTTGGTATCTTTGGTACAAATTTGTGAAGGGATCTGGGACATTCCATTTTATTTACAGGTGTGAGCCCTATACTCTTGAATTATGGCTGTATGCAGCGCCCTCTTTGATGCTTTGTCAGTCATGATTACTACCAAGCTTGATGCTCAGACTTTGAAAAGCCAGTGATTGATTACCACCCGATAGAAGTTGAAAGCTACATGTCAAACAGTGGCAATAAAACTGACACGTAGCTTGATATTGACACCTCCTCAACTATTTGAATTGTGCATGCCATTAAAAAAGTTACTGACTGAAACTGATATTATATTCTCGACATTTTCAAATTCAGCTCCATTTGGAAGACTGTTTGTTAATAATTTTTCTCATGCTGCGCTTTGTATGTATCTTTGATATTATGTTGGTAACATTGTCTGTGCTCCCTTCCTGTACACAGAGGTGCCCAGCCAGACAGGAGGTGGCTATGTGCCCTCCTCCCTGGTGAGCTGTATCCCACGCATGCCAGGGTGAGTTGAATATGACCAGGAGCACTGGTCAGGGCACATGGTTCAGGGTCAAAGTTCATAGTGACAGATTTTTTTTTTCCCCCTTTTTTTTCAATGCCTCCTTCACGAAGTGGCACTGGGAGGCGTTATGTTTTCGGGTTGTCCGCCCATCCTAAATTGACTTTGTGAATGGCATAACCTATGTTCTGTACGGGAACCTGGTGGCCTGTATATTGAAGTCTATGGGTATTTCAGAATTCAGTATGGAATGGGTTAACAACTGTTTCAGGTATCTGAACAAAACTGGGCATATATACGCACGATTGAATGAAGTTGTGCCTTTCAACTTTCAGGTGCACACACTCAAAATCAAAGGTCAAAGTCAAATTCTTAAAATTTCACTGTTTCCCCCATAATGCCCACAATGCCTGAAGGTATTTTCGTGAAACTTAGTGTATACATAATATTACCCAATTAAGATTCTCCAGGGAGTTTTGGGTCATGATGTCAAAGGTCAAAGGTCCATTGAAAATGCTAGAATTTCACTTTTCCTGCCATATCTCAGAAATGGCTTGAGGTATCTTCATGAAACATAGTACAAATACATATATTGCCTGACATTGATTATCGATGAAGTTTTGGGTCATGAGGTCAAGAATCAAGGGTTAAAGGTCAGGTTGGAATGCTTAGATTACATGATGGTGTGTATCGAGAAGAATCAAGGGGTAGAGGGAGAGAGCATATATTTTGCTGAGATTAAATGACGTGGCTGTACCCTTTTTTTGATCACTCAACAGTACACATGCCCCCCAGCAGCCCCACGACATGGGTAACCCGGGGCCCATGTCGCCCCCTTCTCAGACGGCCTCCACCAATCAGTCGATGATGGCATCCAGCGACGGCATGGCAGAGCAGTCCATTGAGCAAAGCATCGAGTAAGTAGGCTCCTCCTCCTCCCTCCAGCTGTATTCTTCTGTCGCTATCAGGTCTCAGGAAATCGTAGCTGGGAAGAGTAGCAGATTGAGTGGTATGGTAGCTTGCAGCCAGTTGGAATGTCAGCCTTTCTTTTTATTTAATTATTTTTTTTGTTTTTTTGTTTTTTTGTTTTTTTTTTGGGGGGGGGTATATTTAAGTGGCACTGGTTAGGAATGAAGTTGAGCCTGTCAAAGCTACACTCTACCATCTGCTTAAATTGGTCACCGAGATGCTCCCCAGAACGACACAGCCTGCTGATAGCCCCCGATGTTGTGGTCACCTGTCTCTCATGACCACCAGACACCTGATATTTTATGCACTTATATGTGTATTTTTATAATATTATGTTATTGTGTATAGTTATGGATATTTATTACTGCTGATTATTGGGCAAATCCAAATCAGCCACTAGCCTGTGCGTAAAGGCCACTGTTATATGTTTTTCTTGAGTGGCTGCTATGCACAGGCTTGACAGATATTTTAAGGAGGCACCTGTGATTTGTTGATGCATTTTCTGTAGGAAAGGATTTAACATTATAACTATTTGTCAAAAGTAAGGATACTTCTTTCCAAAGGTAAAACATAGTTCTCATACGCTTACAAAAACTGTCCATATTTGCTTTAAAATGGACACACAGGCACGAAAAAAAGAACATGTCAAATATCGCTGTGATAGCACAATTTCATTTCGGTAATGACGAAAATACAAAATATTAGCTAAAAAGTGCATCGACAGTGGTTTGTACACGTTTTTACATTAGATTAAAAATCAAGCCATAGTGGTAACCTGCAATCTTCCACATTAGAGTAAATCACATGCAGTATTATTAGCTTACCTGAGCCAAAGGCTTGAGTGAGCTATTTGCGATCTCCCTTTTGCGATCTTTTTTCTAGAACCAGAAGTGATAAAGCAAAGTTAATACCATGACGTAGTACATTGATGACTGTAGTTCCAAGTTTGTTCATTGCACATCCAGGGATGCCACCCCCTGTTTGGAGTCATGGGGGGGGGGGGGGATCCAAATGCAGGCCTAAATTGTACAATTTCATCTCCTTCTTAAAAACAACATAATGATTTTCACCAAACATGGCAAGTAGTATTCCTACGGGGATCGGATCATAGGCCCAAACCTCCTAAATTTAGGAATATTTAATAATATTCTTCTCTGGAACTAGAAGTTATTTGCCAGTGATTTGACTTGGCAGGTATTTTTACCAATGTGATGGAATATGCAAATGGACACCATGCCCCCCACTCTCAAACATACTCAGGTGAGCGTGAGACCCCCCGGGTCTCTTCTTAGGAAATGCCACTGCTAGAGCATGATCAATCATCCACTGATCTCTTTGCAACTAGAGGTCAGTGTCAGTCATTCTAACTACCCACTGCCGAAAGGAGAGGGCATTTCAAGAATAAAAGACATCTACCATGATCGAAATTATTTTACACTTTAGATCTCAAAATATTCCAAAGCAACTCATTTAAATGGCAAATTGTGTCAACCAGACAAGTTTTTTTTGTAGACAATTACAATATATTGCAAGCAAATTCCAAATGGTTGAAAACAAGTAATGAACTCTTATGTGAACTATGTTTTACCTTTAAGTATCATTTATTTGTTGCTGATTTTTTTTTACAAGGTCACTAAGGTAGCGTATTGGGGTTCTTCACTCTTTGCATTCTTGTCACCAAAGTTTGCCGAAGAAGTAAAATCTTTATAAACATTTTTTTTTTTCAATGGAAAAGTATGTGTGAACTGGTAATGTGACGAAATTTCTCAGAGAGTAAATGAGATTCTTGATTCATATCGTCATTACACCTTGAAAAAAAAAAAGGCAATGCTGAGGCAGGATACTGTGATATAATAAGGCTATTTAATGAATTTGTGTGACCTACACTCTTTCTTCCCATGCCTTATGAAAAGTTATGCTGCTCGTCAATCATAGTGGTATGCATGTTTGTAGGAGTTCTCAGTTCGACCTTTTGAGCATATTTCTGCTTAACAAAAAATTAATAAATGAACTAATGACAGACTGTCATGTATATTATACACACATTAATATATGCATATATATATATGTATGTATGTATATATATATATATATATATATATATATATATATATATATATATATATATATATATGTATGTATGTATGTATATATATATATATATATATATATATATATATATATATATATATATATATGTAGTAAATTTCATTGTTCACACATTCTGACCCATTCCAAATATGTTATCTGTGTCATCATTTGGCTGTTGTTATTGCAGCATACCTCACACTTCCTTTTCATGTTCTTTCTTCTGGAAAAAGTGAGATGAAGTATATCACGAACACAAACCACAAGGTGTAAAAACAAAATACCATTGTCACTTCATATATTTATTGTAGTTTTCATCATCATTTAATTTTACTTCACAAAATCTGTCAGTGAATTCGTGCTGACTTAAACTTATGTACAGAATATGATCACAAACGATGGGAAATGAAAGAATTTAGATGTTTAAGTGAATGGATGTTCTGAAACTTCTGTGGAATTAATGGCTGATATTTGCTACATTCCTATATATATATTGTATGTAAATACTGTTACAGTGGAAGCTCTTGTTAATCTTCTTATTCAGCTGAAATTTTCCTTTTAAATACCAAATCTTTTTATGATAAAATTATATTTTTTACTGAAAGGTATACTTTTCTAAATATTTATCTTGAAAGTCTGAATTATACATTTCTGTCTATCTATCTATCTGTATTTTTTACAATTTTGAGATTCTTTATATCACAAATCTCTTTTCCCCATGTTTACAAGCCAGATGAAATAGTTACGTATTGTTCACTAGTTGTTAAAAAAAATTATTACTTGGTGTTTGGTGCTTGGCTTGCTGTAATTTTTACCTTCTGGGTACAGTAAAAAAAAAAAAAAAAAAAAATGCAATCACAGAGTATTATTCAAAGTTTGATGTACAAGTCATCTCATGAATTCTATCATTGCTGTTTTTATATGGATTGTATTTTTTAGATAATTTTGAGTGTAATGTAAGTGTTTGTATGTAGGATTAGATATGTATCGTTCACCAAAGAAAGTCTAGTAATGTATCACAGTTGTATATTTTCTCAGATAAGAGGTGCGGAGTACCTGTTTATGACATTTTGACTCTGTGATAACAACTTCTTCTTTTTTTTCAGTGACGCATAGCCATGAATTATTTGTATCATGCATGAATATCTTGCAACAATGTGTGTCTAGCTGCTTGCAAAGTGTAGAAATTTTGTCTTTAATGTGCTTTTGATTTTAACATTCTAAAGGAATGGCTCTGTTTAAAAAAAAAGAAAAGATTTTCTACTTTTGGTAAGGAATAACAACACTGGGCAACTGAAGTAGATTGAGCATTCTTTCTGCTGTACCAATTTACGAGATACTGCATTGTGTGTTTACATTGTTGAATATTCATCATGTGCAGTGCCTCATTATAATGCTGCTTCAATATCACTTTAGAATGTTCCATGGTCAACATCATGAAAAGACATTAAGAAATAATATCTTTTGATCATTCAATGACACTATTGATCCAGAGAATTCAAAATAAGAGAGAAAAAAAAAAAGAATCATAGTAATTCAGAAGAAAAACATCATTACTGGTCAGGTTTGTGGTCTGAAAGAAAGAGGTAAATAAGAAAAATCCCAAATAAATTATGAAATCAGCAGACCATATCTTTTAATGTGGATGTTGGATTTTCACAAGTGATTATCCCTTTCTAGGGTTAAAATCATGATGTATTCAATTTCAGACAATCATAGTTTCATGGCTGCATTCAGTATTATGCGTATGTTGTGTAAAGTTATGCACTAATGTGTATACAAAGTAGACAGCACAGTTTTTGGTTAAAGGGGGGGGGGGAGGGGTGGAGGATTGTGTACAATTTCTTGTTTATTGATGTGTGCAATAATTGGCATGTATAATGCTGTATTGAGTAAGTTCAGAAATATCAGTCATTCCAGTGCTGGACAGTTGAATATCTTCAATACCGTCAGAGCAGAATTAAGTGTGAGTACAGCACAAAGTCAAGTAGGTGTAGGGCAAATTTTGATGATTAATAGATAAAAAACATACAGAAACAAAATATTACATTTAATAATCTTCCCTGATTATGCACATTTTAGTCAGGGAAATGTACTCATTTATCAGGTTATAAGCATTTTTGTTTTTCATTGATGAGAAATCAAACCCATTTTGACTCATGTAGTCATGCTCCAATGAGAAAAAACTCCCATTCAGTTTAATCCATTCTGTGCTGTTGTCAAATTGCTGTGAGCATGGCTGATTGAAAGGCAAGAGAGAAATGTCAAATATTTCACCTAACTCAAAACCAAGTATCGTTTAAAGTTTGTAATATATAACTGATTATATTTCATGGATTTTCCCTCTTTAGATATTGATGAGCTTGTCGTGATATTTGTCCTTACATGCCAATACACCAAATCAACTCTTCTCCTTCTCAACCCCCCCCCCAAAAAAAGTGCACTGTCCACAACAAATGGTAAACCCTTACTTGTCCCCCCCCCACCACCCCCCCCCCCCCAAAAAAAGAGAAGAAATGGGATCAAAGAAAATGAAAATTATTTGTGCAATTGCCTTTCAGAAATTCTTGCCCATTGTTTGCACAGTGGATCACATCCATGAAGTAAATTGTTCTACACAATGTAAATAACCACGATTGTTTGAATTAAGCATTATCGGAAGTTAGATCTATGTACGCATACCCAGTATTTCCTAGGGGCTGTCAAGACGGTGCTTATACTCATTGGTGCTGGAGTCCAGAATGCATGCAGTTTTATCGCTACGACCATTTCTTGTTGAAATTGCTTGTGACACAGTTATTTTCTCATTACACTTTCGTACGTTTGTGTGTCACATCTTGTGATTTTTACACTCCTTCTTGTGTTCATTCTTGTCAGCTTCATGCTTGTTCTTCTTTATATGTTGCCTTTTTTTCTGTTTTTCTTCTTTTGTTGGTCTTTGTTGTGCATACTTTAATAACACTAATTCAGCCAGACAGGCAGACTCGTCAGAATGATTTGACTAAATGTGTCTTTTAAGTGTGCCTTTGTGTTATTATTTGGCCTTAATGAAGTGTTATATGTATCTAAACGTGCAGTTGTGCAACAATTAAATGAATATTCATGCAAACCAACTTGCCATAGAAGTTTTCTGTGCTGTTTCCAAATTCTGCTTCAGCTTACACTGATTATAATCATTAAATTGTTTCTTTTCTTCCTTTTTTTTTTCATAGCTGTTGTTCATGACGTGTACATGTAAACCACTTCTAGTTTCCATTAATACATTGGTCACTGTGGTATAAATGAAAACAGATTGAATTTGCCTGCTGTGTTTGGTCTGACTGCACAAGACTACATTAGGGACATGAACAGTATTTTTTCATGCTGTTCAGGATGAAATGATAGTTGAGATCAATTTTGATCCAATTTATACCATTTGGTGGATTCAGTACTTAAATGTGTGTGAGTATCAGGCTAGGTAATTATGGTAGCATGATGGTTATGTTAACTGTTTAGGGAGGAGGCTGCATCCATCCTGTAGAAGTTACAGATGCTATTACAACATTGTGATCAAGAAATAATTTGTGATTTTTGTAGGAAGCAGATGTATTTGTTCTCTCATTATTGACAAGTAGAAAGTAACTAGATGTTGCGTTCATTTCTTATTGTCAAATGTTCAGAAGAGCAAACCAAAATTACAGATTTCCTAAAACTGCTATTACCCTTTTGCACATACTGTTAACGTAACTCAAAACTTTGTTGTTTTTTAACAACCATCACAGCAATACCATAGGAATTGCCAAGAGGTTTGCAAAGACAGTTCCTCATATACGTTTTCCTAATCCAGCCTGCTGTAAGCATCATACTGAATAGGTGAATCCACCAAATGTAATACATGTCAATTAGGGACAAAATTGTGATGGATAACAAAAGTCATCCTGTCATGTCAAAGTAGGATGGGTTTTTTTTATGCACATGCTTTTAAGGAATTGGGTGTGATCACCATGAAATTTAAGACTCAAATGTACTCACTTCTAATCTCCTAAACTTCTGTTTTATAAACACTCTTTATTCTTCTAGTCTATTCTGCTCTTTCTACTATACATGCTCTCCATATTTTAAACATTGTACTATATATCTGAAAAAAAAAAAAACATGCCTTATTTTTGACACTTGTATATCTGACTACTCGAGTTCATTATTTGTGATAGGGTTGAATCCATTTCTATTCTAATAAAAATTTGTTATCAACCATAGAGTTTCTGCAGATGGTTATTTGTTGGGGTTTTTTTGAAATTATAAAAAATTGTTAACACTCTTTCTGAGATGTTCTACCCGCAGTGTTTCAGTACACTCTGACCTCGTGAAGGGATGGTGATCTGTGATCTCTAGCTAGAGGTCACCAAATGAGGATTAGAGTGTGGATAGGGAGAGGGAGAACGAGAGACTCTATCTAGCTCCCTCTCTCCACTGAGCATGTTGTCCAGTGTTTTTTGGGGGCAAGACCTGGCAACGGAAATCCTCCAGCCCGGATGTGGCGTGTAGCGTGTGACCGGCCCCAACGCACTTTGCACAAGCACCAAGCTGTGACAACCTCGTCCTTTCCCGCCTTCTTGGAGAGAGAGAGATCGAGGAAAGAGGCAGCGCCCTCTTTTGGGGATGCGTAGGGCCAACGATGTTAAACACGAGGCAGATGGGGGGGGCCCCCCAACGGATCCACAGTGTGTGTGCGGAGACCTGCAGTTTTGGGGCAAGCAAGCTTTGGCAACTTCTAGCTAGAGATTCACGACCACCAGCCTTCGAAGGGTCAGTGTTTACTGACACACTCACGGGAACATGTCCTTTTCATTGGTGAGTTGGAAGGGGGGAGTAAGCGACTGACTTTGGCGTCTGCCCCCTCATAGGAAGGGCACGGTGCACTGTGCACCCCAAGCAAGAGGAAACCAGGTGGGACTGTTTGGACAGAAAGAGAGACATGGTGCACTCTTTATGTGCTCCTTTTGCCATGTGCTCAGTCTTGTATGGCAAACATGGTGTGCTGTGTCCTTGTTTTGGGTGGCAGGGCTCCGTCTGTTCCCCAGTAAACTCTGCTGCAATACACAGATTTCAAACATCAACACTCCAAGATGCGATTGTCATTCTAATGGGCATTTCAAAGAAATAATCCAAATTCTAGCATACGAGCGACAGTATGACTTGACATGACAGATATCCATAGTAAGCACATTTGAAGTTCTGTAACTTCTCCATGTATATCTACAGTACATTCATTCCTTTTAACTCACATGTAATGCTAACACAACATAAAATCCATGCTTGTACAATTTCATTCAACAATCTGGGAATCACAAGGCTGATTAACATGTTAACTCCATAGTAACATTGTGTATAATCTGCCTAATATTTCTTCTGTCAACTGACGTTAGACAGAATTAGGCTCCACACGTCTGCCACAGGAGAAAAAAAAAAAGAAAAACCCTGCAAAAAAATAGTAAACAAACATCTCACGTGTAGAAGGGCTGTGAAATGTGAGGCAAAGAAAAAATTCCTGACGGACGTAATCATGTCTGAGTCAGAACATGGGAAGATTATCAGTTTTACTACAGCTTTTTGGCGTCACACAGTCATGTGTGAAATTTAAGTGGTTTCATCTCTCTATGGAACTGTCCACCCTATTCATTTAAAAATAAATAATCTCTTCTGAAATTTGCATCGGTTTGCAGAAAGCCTTTTGATTCAAAACTATTATACTGAGCAGCTGAGTAGAGGAAAACTACCATCCAGAGTTTTGTCTTCTTCTCCAAAGATGTGAATTATGAACTTTTCTAGGTGTGGACATGGACAGGCCAGCATGGCTTGTGACATTGTCATGATATCTGTTATTTTTAAAGCTAATCCATTCTAAAAACTTCAGTGACAAGTATATTTGTTATGTTGAAGCTCTGTGGATACATTTATCCATATTATCACCAGTAACATGTGTCTGTTTATAGATGCTGAAGTCCAAAATAGAGATTTATGAAGGGTTGGAAATCCCATGAAACTGCTTATGCTGGGCTCTTTTTAAATCCATCTTGTTCGTCTCTTCTTTCTACCATATTAGTACTTCTTGTAAGCGTAATCCAACTCCACTCCACTACCATGTGAACAGTTCGTGATATGTCGATCCGTATCATCACCACACTTGTCGCTTGTAAACTTCCCATGCACGTTTAAATTTCATGTTGTGCCGTCTTAATTCATGGGTCATGTATTAGTCTCCTTTCCCAGTCTCTGTTCATTGATGAAATCAAATAGAAATATCTACAAAATCCTCAAATATTCCCTTCACCCTGGGAAACTATACTTTGCCTTATGTCATCCTGTAAGCGTCCTGTTAACCCATCAACCTTCCCTGTGTTGTTCCCTTTTTGTTGTAATGACATGGCTAAACTTTACCCCCCCCCCCCCCCCCCAATCAACCCAACTCTATTGGCATGCCTTTACTCCTCCTTTTGTAGTCTGGTGTCATCTTGATCACATTGACTCCATGTCTTCTCCATGCATGCCTTGTAACTGTCTGGCAAGATTGTAACTTGATGGCTTTGGAAACTCCTCTCAGTGCTCCAAAGGCCATTTGATGTCTTGTTATGGGTAGAAGAAACCCCATTTTTGTTTCTTCTGATGCTGACCACTGCCTTTCCCATTTTTGTTCTCTCCCCATTTCTCTCTCTCATTCTCTTTCCCCACCATGCCCATTTGCATCCCACCCAAGAAACCTGGAACTGCCAATTCTGGAGGACGACTACGACTCGCAAAGCGGTATCATGGCGGATATTCTTCGGTGGAGCGGAGGAACGATATAGGGACGCTTGCCACAGCATACGGAAAGAGGAGCCGGGAGGTGGAGACGGTGGTGGTGGGGCGGGGCAACGGGACAAGTGATGTGTGTCTTCGATCGGCAGCTTGATTTTGGGGACGCTCTCAGAAGAAGTGCGGTCCAGAACTGCGGCGATTCTAACACCGGCCCATCTGAACTTGACTCTGATGGCAGTGTTGTTGGCATTCTTGTATGTTCGCCTATTGGATGCACGCAAACGTGGATTACAGCCTGTTGAGATGTACATTCTATTTTGGACTTCAGTGTGACCATGTAGTTATAATTAATGATTTCTTATAAGTGTGATGTGATATGACACAAAAAAAAGAGAGTTCACATTATCTATGTGACTGTGCTTATACATGCAGCTGGACAGATTCTTGTAGGTTTTCATTCATTGAAAGTGGCAGTGATGAAACGAAGGGCTGGATAAATGGGCAGCTACCCCTTGTACTAAGTGTTTGTGAACAGTTGTTGGTCAATGGTGATGTTTTGCAGTGCCCTAGCTGCACATACAGTGACCTTAGTGTTGGGGTGTAATCAAAGTAATGCTGTGGAGGACCCAACAGGCATGCAGTTACCCTTCATGAGCAAATGTATGACCTGTTCCAAGGGAAATTTGATGCAGCAAAAATCGGACTGCCCCTTTACTTCCTCTTCCACTCACTTGGTAATCAGCGAGTTGAGACTTACAATTTGCACGTGAGCAGAGCACTGATGCTGTTTCAAAGTCTTAAGTCTTTTGTTCAACTGTCAAGAGATATAGGTCTGAAAATGTTCACAGTATGGAAATACTGCATCAACAGAAAATGAAGGGAACTTACGGTTGGAAACATTCTTTTCCAAGTAACAGTATCAATAGCTTTTCCTTGAACATGTGTTTGACTTTTGGAGGAAATCTCTTAAATGCATGCATCCTTTAAAAATTTTGTTGTTTTATCGAGGTCAATTGAGACTTTCATTAGCTTTCCACAAATATTATTTGGTGTAATATTTTGTGTAAAGTAAGTGGCATTTTTGTACTCTTTCCCCGCTAAATGGAAGAACAAAGCTTGATAATGTAGCTATATGGTTTTTCCATATCTGTTTGTTTTTCCTTCTTCTTTTTTTTTTTGCCTCCTACAATACTATCAAAATCATTGCAAAATGTTGGAACATGTTTGTTCAATTGTCCAGCTTCACGTTTCAGTACTGTGCAAGCTGCAGAAGTAGCCTATGGCATATTGCATTGTGGGTTGGTAGAGTCTTGCTCATAATTATATGACTTGTTGATTTATGGTAACATTTCAAGTGATACAGGATCACCGTTGATATGAGACTGTAACCTGAGAGCTAGGCAGAACTTGTTTAATTTGCCAGGGACACAAGGCGGCGTGGTTTATCACCGTGAAATTTTCCATTTAACTGTAGACTTATTATCATTTTTATTATATTTTTAACGTCTGTGTGACAAACAAAGAAAGCAAAAAGATAATACTAAGCTATGAATAGGAGTAATCATATTGTGAAGTTATCAAGCATTGGTTTTATCATCACTCTGTAAGAGTATAACATTGAAATATGGTTCCTTCACACAACATTGTAGGCTATTTGATGATGACAACTAACGGAATTCTATGTGTATCAAATTGAATAAAATGTGTCATACCAGGAATATCTGTACAGCAGGCAGTGGACCCCTTGTCCACATGGTCAGTGTGCAGTGACTGGTGCCGACATGTCAAAAAATCATCAAATCAAGTTCACAGTTGCAAGTTTGCTGGATAGGCATCTGACTTTTTTTCTTTCTTTTTTTTTGAATCCACAGACTGTGTCCAGTTTGATTGTACAGTGTAGTGATTTTATTCGTGAAGTTGTCAGGACCCACAGTTAACCTCAGCGAAATGTTTGTGATATCGTGGTGTCCAAGTGAAATGCTAATCCAGTTCTTCATGCCTTGTGATACACAGTATTAATGTCACAATTGTGCATCATCGATTCCATGAACTATGCTACTTTGTTTCTCCGTTTTTATTGTTGGTGGTTGTTTTTTTTTTTTTTATGATCATGTAGAAAAGTTCTCCCCCAGGCTTGTTTTCATATTCTTGAAATAATGTGAAGTAATATGAAGGAGTGCTCTCCAAAACGTGATGTTCATGTTGTTGAAGTAAATGTGAATTTGTGGTTCTGTTTGACAGAGTGAAAACTTGCTTAATGCTGAATTCCTTAAAAAAGATAAGTGTCTGAACATGACAATCATGGTAAGCTGAGCTCATGGAAGTTGAGTATTTTTGGTTTTTGTTTGTTTGTTTGTTTACTTGTTTGTTTGTTTTTTAATGTGGCATTGAACCTCTGGAACTGTTATCCTGTTAGTACTTTCTAGCTGCACTGGAGTTAGGCTAATAAGGGGATCCCGTACTGATGTTTATCGTATTGTGTTGCATGAACAAAAGGGTCTGAAAACTGAGAGACTAATCTGCCATGGTCCTCTCTAGGGCTCAGAATGTATGGATGACACAAGGAAATAACATGTCTGTTGATAGGCGGTTTATTACACATGTACAATGTTCAATTTTAGCTTGAAACCACTGCTGTAAAAGCGGATAATGGACAAAAGTGTGCTGTCACAAGAGCATTTCACGTTTATTTTTTTTTTTTCCAGCATGAGATACAGAGAGAGAGAAACCAGCCTTACATGTAAAAATTACTGATCTATATGGTGGTAGTTTGAATATTGATAATGACAGTAAATCAGCATGTTTATGAAATCATAGAGGAAAAAAAATGTTTTGTTTCAATTATGTTTTGAGATTGCTACTAACGCCCATGACTCACTCCCTATTTTTAATTGGTCATATGAATGACTGCTGTACAGATGTTGTGACAGTCTTGAAAGTCTAAATGACGTGTGAGTCAATAAATTATGTGTGAACACATATTTCTGAACCTGTATGTTGTGGTAGTTTGTAATGTATGGGTTCTCATCCCCACTCTGATTACTGTTTGTGGGGCTTGTAATGATATTTTTGTAAGATTTGTATTTGTTTTATATGTTTGAATCAGTGGATCTGGACCTATTGTATACTGTATGTTCTAGTGCAAGAATATGGAAGAGTTCTGCATATATCATGTCTGTTGCAATTTTCAGAATGCCCTCATTGCATTGCAACATTAGTTTCCACTTTAAATCTTTGAAAGGTTTTGAAAAGAAATTATGATTTCCTCCATTGTGTTGATCTTCATGAAATTTTGGTTTGACCAAACGATACATGTCGAAGACATTTGCTACAAGTGATACAAGAGGTGCGCTTTTTTCTTCTGTTTATTACATCCATGCCTGTATCTGTGTATTTCCTCATCAAATTTCTGTAGCATTACTTTTTGTAAGTCTGCAACTTTTATATATGTGTACTGCCACTTAAAAGTGACACATGGAATGACAATACTGACATTTTTTTTTTTTTTTCCTGCCTTACGACTAATACTAGCATACCTGTAATGCTCTGCTAACTAATGAGCAGATATGCTATTTTGGTTCCTCATTCAAAGAAAATGCTTACCAAGTGATCAGTATTGTTATAAGCAGGTTAAATTGCCCAGTCTAACTTTGAATAGGACCAGGATTCAGTAAAGAACCCTGAAATTGCTAGTGGATAATTCCACAAAGTAAAGATGTCTTCACACACATATTCCCTAAAATAAGGCTACCTTGCAATACGAAACCGACATCACTTTGCGTGAAGCGGATGGAACCTAGCAATCAGTACAGCATTTGTTTTATGCATGGTTTTAGGTGTATCATTTCAATTTCCTGGAATACCGCTTTTACTTGTGGTGGACAGTTTTACTGCTGTACAGATATAGTGAATACCTAGCTGGGCGATACTTACTGAAATGACTCGCTTTAATCATATTTCAAGGAAGTAACCCTCTGTGGTTTGAAGGCATTTTCCAATTTCTTGTAAATTTGATCCTGTGATTGAATCATGCATCAAAATAGCGAACGGTATGACCTCTGTGTACTACATGTATTTAATTCTAAAGTACGCCCTCTCTTGTCCAACAAGAAGAGAACATGTCATCTGAGTTTCCTATTGTAATATTTATGTTTTCTGTGAAAGCCAGTGGTACCCATGATACAGTACTGTATACACCGAATATTTTGCGAGGTTTTTATTTTCGTGAACTTCGCGAATCAGCTACTATTCGCGAAATTAAAAGCACGCGAAAATATTGACTGATCATGATATGAATGCGATGTACGCGTACACATTTCTCCGTTCAGTACAGGACTCCACGATCGCGAATCTAACCACTCGCGAAATTTGCCAGGAAGACTCGTTTCGCGAAAATTTAGCCTCGCAAAATAAATGGCGTATACAGTAGATCCTTCCTTATTGGTCACTATATTGCATGTATAACCATGCAAGGAATCATGCATTGTGTCTTCCGCTTGTGTTTTCATTTAAAGCTACGTACCGATATGCCAAACCCACTTCTGGTCGAAACCAGGTTTTGACAATAGCACTTGGTCTGCCCACCTGGGGCAAGTAAAAGTGTATGTAGGTCAAGTGAAAAGATAGCAATGCTAGGTTACTTGCCCGATTGGCAAGTAAATTTAGACTGAATATGAATATCGGAAGCTCCTCAAGTCTATATAATATATTGGCTTTTTTTTGGGGGGGGGGTTGGGGGGAGGGCAAGTGCTTTTTACTTTTAGTTAAGTAAAAATTTGATAATTTATTATTCCACTTGGCTGTTGGGCTTATGAAGGAAAAAGTTAATGTCTATATCCTGAATTGATTTGTAGCTACAGGCTGCTATGTTCGATAGTGTGGGAGAGGACTTTCAGACAAAACACCAACTCGATTGTGTGTACCATGTATCAAGTGCATACCTCAACATACAATTGTACATGTACTGCGGGGAGAGAATGACAAGGAATGTTGTGACTGGCTGCAATCCTGTAAATGACAGAAAAGAGTGTATATTTTTTATGCTGCTGCCTTTCTAGGGCACCAGAAACGTCCAACTTCACAAGGTGACCATCTGTGATATGAGGAACTGTATAAAGTGTTCAATAAGGTCGACATGTTCTGTGCAGGGGGTGGCGAAATTTGCACAAGATTGAGCTTGCCCATTGTGTGTTCATCTGTCTGTTTTGTATTTACACCTACCATACCTAAATACATATCTTGGTATGCACACCCAATTTGTGGATTTACTGTGGATGTACAATTTGTTAGACACCATGCCAATACCCTGACGTTAAGATGCATGTTAATGTGACTATACTGGGGTTATGGGTTAGTCATCACAAATCTGCAGCACATGTCATTTATTGCTTCCAAGTGTCTGGTTACAATAAGAACAGGGAACGAAAGGAGGAATGGGATGGCCTCTTAATCTGAATACATTTTAACTCCCATAACTGCCATTTGCAACCTGCTTGAACGACAGTGAACAATGGCATTTTGAGATTATAGTCCTCAAAGGGTTACTAATTATTTTCTATTGTGTGTGTGTGTGTGGGGGGGGGGGGGGGAGACAAATTGTTAGTAATAGTTATCATTCAATTATTTGAATAAGTAGGCTTTGTTGTTCAAAGAGACTGATCCCCCCCCCCCCCCCATGTTCTATTTCCTCAAACATATGCAGTTGTAATTTTCCAACCCTTTATAGTTTTGTGTGAATTTATTTGCTGCTGGCTAATACCAACTTTGCCCCATGATCGGTACAAAAGGAACCAGCTTGTGGCAGTACTCATATGAAGAGTTTTGCTGTTGTCCAAACTAAATTGATGCATTACAAAATTTCATTACCGACATGCAGCATGTGTGCGGTAGTGTACGCTCATTTATAACGCACCACTATACGGCATTCACTGTCACAACAGATAACAGTGTTTGTTTATGCATGTAAATCACTTTGATGATGTACCATGCACAATTGCTTTAAGCTTGTCACAACTTCTGTGCTTACCCTCTTTTATAGCAGGGGTAAACTTAGCCCTGAGAATTTACGGTGCTATCCCACTTCTGAACAATAAAACTAGGAACAAAACCCCAAAACACACCGCAGGCCCAAAGAAAAATTGGGATGCCTATGGAAGTCTTAGAACTAGCAATTCTTAGATTGGAAATGACCCTAGGCATAGTCTTAGCAACTGGCCAAAGCCCCCAACCACCACCACCACCACCCTCCCATGAGTTGCAGTGATGGCCGCAACCTCTCAACAACCTCAAATGCACCGTCATCAACGCACCGAGTCACTAGATTAAGGAGTAAACAAAAAGGAAGAAAAAGAAAAGGAGAAAAAGAAGAATTAAACATCATGACAATCTCCTTTGTTAACTTGAGCAGCGAAACAAACAAGATTTAGATTCAGGGTAAATGGGATTTGTCTCTTATCTTGTATTCAAGTGTCCATATTTGGCCAGTCCACAAGCTTCTGTGCTGACAGAGTGTTGAGACAGACAAATTATGATGTGATGAAATTATCTTGAAAGAAATGAATACTGATGACAGTGCTATTCATATTCAACATCTACATATTTGTCATATTATGATTCTTATTGTTATTACTATTTTTTAATGGAGAGGGTAGTTGGTTAAGATTGCTGCACAGGTGACGTCCATTGTAACAAAGTCCTAAGGACGAGCAGATTTTCTTTCGTTGTATCGAAATTAAGAATAGATACATAAATGATCATTTGGGGACGTCAGTCTTTACTTCATTGAAACAAGAATTAATTGATGTTATAACCATGTTTGCTATACTGGGAGTGCACTGTTTATGCAGGTATTTGAGCTGAATTGCTTGTCATTTCTTGATTCAACAGCTGTAAGGGTCAAATGAAGGAAACAGGCCTAGTGTGAAGAAATTGCCATGGAAACATCTTTGGCTGTAGTGAAAGCAGTCTCAAACTAAATTGTAACAGTCAGGGAAGTGTATAATGGTGCGATGTTGGCTGACCATCACAGAGTCCACAAGTACTGACCAGTCTTCTGCCATTCTTTTTATTTCACTGTTCTGCGGACTTACAGAGGCCAGTAAGAGTGTTTTTTGGAGGGACGTTATTCTGTGACTCAACACCTTTCGAGTCATAACTCTCCATTTATGCATGGTGCGACATGGATACTCTCTATCCACCTTCTTGTTGCATTATCGAAGATACCCCCCCCCCCCACCAAAAAACAAACAAAACAAAAACAAACAAACAAACAAGCAAAAAACAGGAAAGAAATAATGATGTACAGTGTGTATTATGAAGAGTTGAATCTGAACTTGAGGTGTTTCCTGTGTAAGTCTTTATCCTGTATTATGTGAAATTTTGATAACAAATATCCATGGCCCTTCTTTTCTCACCTAGCAAATTGTTTGAGTTGTGTATAAGTTTTCTTGACTTCATTTTCCATGTTTAATATTTTTTTCCTGGGTTTAAACAGAGACTCCACTCCATGTTTTAGGTAATGGCATCTTCACCTCGCCTGCTTATGTAGGATTCTGTCTGATATCACTGCTTGGCAGACTCTTGATGAAAACTTGAAATGTCCATTATGATGCCGTTCTTCTGTCAATTATCGGTGAAACTTGAGCTGTTTTGTTGGACTTTCTTGTTTCATTTAAGTCCACATGAATGTGGAGTGGCGTATCATATGAAATGCAGGTTGTGCTGCATCTGTTGTACATATAGTCTATCTTGAATACTCATGTGTGGTGTCAATTATATACTGTACTAAAGAAATGACATGATTCTTATATCATGTGACTTACTGATAGCTAGTGCCAGTTGAGCTTTGCTTGAAATGGGATATTTGCTTAGCGTCACATTTTTCTTTTTCCTATCAATATGCAACAAGAAGGTAACAAAAAGTATTATGTAGATGAAACGTCTAGATTATCTTGCTTTTTTGTATGGCTTTGTGAGTTTTGGCAGACATTGTACTGATGCTAACAAGCTGACATATATCTACCGAAATAAAATACCGAAGTACAAATATGCATATGGTTGTTACATTGCTTTGCTTCTTACCTAAGTCCTAAAGACACATTTCATGAAGATTACAGCATACATGCTCTCATCATCTACTCCTACATTGTATAGGAGCCTGCTAGTGAAACTAAACACTCTGCAATGGATTCTTGGTTTAACCAGGGAGGTAGATCTCTTTCAACCTCCCTGACATAACAAACTCCAATGAAATCAATGTTTACTGGAAAGTTTGTTTTATACAGTATCAGGGTTTTAGAAACAATAAAAATACAACAAAACTGAACTCTTTGGAAAGAATTAAGAATTACTTTGTTGTAATGAGAGTTTGTTATATCAGTGTGTTCTTTGGGATGCAAGTTCATTTTGTCATCCAAACATAACCATACCAGGCAGACTTTTGGGATCTCACCCACAGAGGGCTTGTGATAACAAAATTTAATATCTTGCATGATCATCATCAACAAACAAACCATGCTATTAAAGAAAAAGTCCGTACCGAGATCATGCTGCTCTGTATGAAAACAGAAAAATCAGAGAAGTACATGGATATAAATGAAAATGGGGGAGGGGAAATTACACACACACACACACACACACACACACACACACGCACGTACGCACATTTAGAGAGTAGGACAAATTGGCAACTATGTGACATAGGTCTAGATGCTGAGCAGCTCTCCATTTCTTTTGTACACAACATTTAAATATTTTTTCTTTTTTTTCAAATATTTTGGCACAGACAGAACTTATCTAGGCCCTACGTAGGAGGACATGAAAAATGTATGATTATCCGTATTATGTACCAAGAACAGAGCTGGAGAAAAAAAATTCTTGTGAGAAAAATGAACATTTTGACTTTTTGTGTACAAACCGAATGGAGAGGTGCTCAACATCTACCTCATGGAGAGTTGCCAATTTGCCTTGCTCTCTTTAATTAACAGTTCATAACTTAATTTTGCGTGTCTAATTCATCCCCCCAATTTTCACAGATCTACTTTTCTCATTTTTCTGTTTACATACAAAGCAACATAACATCGGGGTAGAATTCCCATTTAATAGAGAGAAGACAATTTGTGTAATTGATACTGGAATGTGATACATGCAACTCGGTCATGAAGCAGTGATACAAACTATATGTATATAGTTGATATTAGATGCAAACTATAGCATAAAATTAGACACATATGCAACTACGACATGTTTATGTCTTAGTTTCCACTGCTCGTATGTTGAGATACAAAAAGAGATAACAGTGAATATGATTATACTAGTATGTGATTTACAGTGAACCTCGATTGTAACAAGGACCTAAAAACCGTTACAATTACACCTTGTTCTACAATGTATTAGGTTTCTGAGTATATCAGGTTACAACGACAGCAGCAGCAGCAGCAGGAACAGTAACAGCAACAACAACAACAACAAAAGAACCACACACAAAACTTTATATTACAGAGTTTGGACATGCAAAATCACGTTGTTATTCGAGGTTTTGTTAAATCCAACCTCTTTAAAAGGAGGTTCCACTAAATTGACCAGGCTTATAAACTCCTCTGTCAGACAGTACTCTACTGATGCGTAATATAAACAATTATATAGCACTTGTACAGGATCTAAAAAATCGGTACTCGTGCTTTAAAAAAAATGCAAAAATGCTGATGAATCTGTATAACACCACAGGAGTTTGTATGACCACTTCTAGTGAATGTAGAATACTGAATCTTGGTACATTATTATCATTACGTATAAATGCAAATTACTTGGATTACACTGATGAAATATATTGAAAACACCTTTTATGGTTGTAATGGTATTAAAGGGATGGTACAGTATTGGTGGAGATGAGAATTGGGCTGTTAACTTTTTGCGAGATACCAAGAAAACACATATGATATAGTACAGAGCATACCATTTTAAGAGGAATTCAAAGTTTAATCAATGAAAATCGGGTTCGGAATGACAAAAACATCCAAAAACAAAGTAAAACAAAGCAATCGTAATAAAGTGTGGGTCCCACACTTTATTAGAATCGCTCTTTTTTGGATATCTCAGCCATTTCAAGACCAATTTTCATCAAATAAACGTTGAATTCCTTATAGAATTACATGCTCTTTTATAATAAGAGGTTTCTCATTATCTCACCAAAAATGTTAGAAACCTGAAATTAGGTCTCAACCAAAACTGTACGATCCCTTTAAGTGAACCGTTTAAGCCTGAAAAAAGTGGTAGGAAGAGAGGAATAGAGCAAGAAAAGAAGTAAGGGAAAGAGTGAGCGAGAGAGAATTACAGAGAAGGTGAGGATTTTGGGGGGTAAGCAAAATCCATCCTCCAACTTGCTTGTGATTTCTTCTTTTTTTTTTTTTATCTGATGACCCATCATATCCCAGCAGCAAAAATAATGTGTTTCACACTGTTGATAGATGAAAGTTTGAAATAAAAAAGAGAGGAGTTTAATCTCTAAACGGGATAAATGCTACTCTAAACATTATTTTTCAAGCAAGTCCGTCATCAGACAGAGCAAAATTAAATCTTTCCCTTGCAAGGTTCCCGGTGTGGCTGGCCCAGGAATTCGATCCACCTTACTATAGTTCCAATTGGTGGTAAATATTTTGTATTGAGATAATAATAATAATAATAATAATAATAATAATAATACCAATTTCAGATGAATCTCCAATACAGATGGGATTCTACTCTAAAGCTCGAAGTATTGTCGTGAATATTGAAGAGTATACCAGGTTGTGATTGTAATTTATGAAGAAAAAAAAAAGGGGGTGTCGGACATGAGGTCAAAGGGTCAGGGTCAAAGGTTAAGTGAAAATGTTCAAATTCCCGAATACTTGCTCTCTGAAACAGTAATTAGCCGTCCAAATGAAACTTGGTTCAAGGGATGTAAACACATTCGTAGTTCTGCCAAACTTCCAAAGATGCCATATTTATCAATTTGTTATCCAGTCATGTGAAACTGTTGTTTTCCATTGTCACGATGTACTTTATAGACCTATAATATCGGGAGAACGTGATGTGGCGAAGAACATACCAGTCACCATAGTGACATTTCTAGTTTTTGTCGTTTCGTTCGTTTTGTTCATTTATTTTAGCACGGCAACAAGATTCAGCCAATGGCTGTTTTTCAACATCCGTGCGGGAAAAAATATATAAATACACAATTACAATTAAAAAAAGGAAAAAAAGTTAATTAGATATACTACAAATAAAAACAAAAATGGTGAGCTTGATGAGTAACAAGATACAATGTGATGATTTGATGTGACGATTCTATTAAAGCGTGGGACCCACACTTTATTACGATCGCTTTGTTTTACTTTGTTTTTGGATGTTTCAGTCATTCCGATCCCGATTTTCATCAAATAAACTTTGAATTCCTCTTGAAATGGTATGCTCTGTACAATATCATAAGTGTTTTCTTGGTATCTCGCAAAAAGTTAAAAGCCCAATTCTCATCTCCACCAATACTTGTACTCGTCTTCGGCAAGGTCTCTGAACACAAATTGGAAGACATTATGGGATTTTGCCATCTTTTAATTGGTATGCAAAGCGTGTTGAGCAAAATGTGCAGAACACGCGCGTGCTTGTGCGCAGGCTTGCATAATCGAAAACAAATACGAAGACACACGATAAAATCAAAGGTTGGTCTGTCTTTGTCCTTGTTTTTGTTTTTTTTTGTTTTTTCAGTAAAAACAGCAGACTCCATGACACAGCAAGAAAGTCGCTGGTCTAGTGCTCATGAGACCATTGCACTTTGCCTCCATGGTCATCTCCACCTGAAGCAACGTATAGGACTACAATTTCAAAACTCGAGATTCGGGAATTGATGCACGGACCCTTTCGGCAACACCTTTCCGAATTTTGGTATTTTGGGCTCCTGGGGCACCACCATCACTTGTAGACCTACAAACTACCCCCCCCCCCTTCCACACACACACACACACACACACACACACTCTGATCATTTCTTCTAAGTTAGGTCAAAATCCATTCACCAGTTTCAAATAAGATTTTTAAAAAATCGAACAATTTATTCACGGTGGGCGTCGCATGATAGACGTCGGACGGCGAGGGATCGTAATAATATGTCCATGAGCTATATGGCTCATAAAATGAGATAATGTTGAATAGAAAAGGGAATAGATTGTGTAGGCCCTATATATTTCAGGACCTTTCGGTGGGGATGGGGGAGGGGCGCCCAGGATGATCACGGTGCCCATTTGCACGCACAACAGTGATTTCATCTCCTTACCAAAGATAATTTGGGAGTAAAATTTGACCATGTAATTTCAAGAAGATGAAAATTGTGAAATTTAGTCCCCAACCCCCCCCCCCCCCCTCCCACCACCACCACCATTGGATCTCGGATCTGATGTGAACACATTACTTTAAAATGTACATTCATCATTACTGACTTATACTCATTATAGCATCAACTCGGCTGTATCGACTTGTTTTGTTTCGTTTTTAAGATTGCAAATTTGGGGTTTGGGGCGGGATTGGGTTCCCAAGAGTGTTGAGTTGAGTTGAGTTTATTAACAACATACATGTGAATATGATAACATGATAACATGAAATTCCATATAAAAAGGGTAAGATACAATAACATGAAAATTTTTTTTATGAGAATACAATGATTTTGTACAAGGTTCTTACAGCTATGCAAGCATATATTTTACATACTTTTATTTATCTTACATTAGAATACATGTGGTGTAATAGATTTAGTTTCGTTGTGATACATCACTGAAAAGGCAAAGAGTATGAATAAGTATGTAATGTAGAAATACGCATAGACAAAGGTTCTGAAAAAAAAATAGAAAAACAGAAGATAATGTTGTTAAAGGGGGAACCAAAAGTTAGCACAAGTGCTAGTCGAGAATGGTTCTCCCATTATAGCTACATGTATATTTAAGCTGCTTATTGCAAGGTCTACTCTTTTAAAGTAACTGTACTATAAAAGTACATTAAACTAAACACTGAATATTCTTTTCTTCACTAAATCTAATTTAACAAGTGCTTTTTTAGGATTCTTCGAAATGAAGATCTTGTTCTTTCCTCCTGAATATTTTTGGGCAAACTATTCCAAAACTTTGACCCGACAAAAGATAGAAATAGAAAATGTACCATGTGTCGTTTTACATTTCGGGAGTCTAAGCATGGAATGATCTTTGCCTCTAGTCCTGTATGCATGATTCATTGGCTCATAATATTCCGTTACAGAATGTGGTAAATGTCCCTTGTGTAGATCATATACAAAGGTTGACACTGCAAGCTTATGCAGGTCAAAAACATTTAACACTTCTAGACTGGTGAATAATGGCCTTGAACTTGTTCTTAAGGGGGAAAATGTAATTGCTCTCACGGCCATTTTTTGTGCTAAAAGTATACAATTTAAGTGGCTTCTGTAGGTACTTCCCCATACTTCAATTCCATAAAGTATGTATATTATGTGATTGCATAAAGAATTTATATAAAAGCATGAGAACATGCCTTGGAACAAAGTATCTTAACTTAAAAATTAAGCCAATTTTGCGCCTAATGCATTTGTTGTCATCACTTCCATTTGCTGAAATATCTATGTTATTACCCTTGTGATGATAACTATCAAGTTTAGTCATGCATTCTCCCTGAAAATAATGAAAATGTGAATATTGGTTCCAAATTTGATCTCCCCTTGCACCATCGGGTCCAGAGGAGGGCACCCAGATCTGTCATGAAAGAGCTTGAAAGTACTGCACTTCCTCATGTATACTTAATCATAACATCGAATTATCTTCAGTCACTTCTGTTTCCGGAGAAGAAGACTTCTATTAAAAAAAACAAAAACAAAACAAAACTCTAATTCTGAAAGAAAATATATAAAGAGGATTCCTCAAAAATTCATTTTTCATGTAAATTACACTTTCCATCAACTTGATACTGACATAACAATTAAGGGTAGCAATTATTCTCCCTGCTTTCTGAAAACGGTATATAAGTCAAGTGTTAAGTGTTCATTCATAATGCTAGAAAAGTTAATTTTGGTGGAGTTTTCTTTATATTGTTGTCCACACACCATACGTCAGAAACTCTAGTAGTCTCATCATCCAGCGGTTCTAAACACCAAAACTTTAAAAATTCATAACTTTTGCATGGATTGTCCGATTTTCCTCAAACTTTCACTGATGTGTTCAACTAATGTTGCTGCTTTCACTCAATCCACCAATGTGTGTATAATTTACGCATACTTGTACCGTAAGTCACTACTGTCCGTTTTTATCATCCTTTATTTCTTCTCTTAATTCCCCACCTCCCTCTTGTTTTTGTTTCTCTCCTCATTGTATATACTAGTACCATTTCCACTCATCTGCATGTATTATCTGGGGGGGGGGGGGGAACCTTTTTTCAAAGTCCCACATAGCATTCCATGCAAACATCAACCTGGTTCAAATTTTGTAATCCAAAACTTTGTACATGTCCTCACAAGGAATTTGTAATACATATGAATGCTCTTTGGAAAAATAAGTTGAAATTGAAACTAGAGATTGTAATTTGTCATTACTGACAAATTAAGGTGATCCGATTTTTTTTTAATCAATGATTCGAGTCCTGATCGCAATAGGCATGACCATACAAGTTTCGTCTGTGTTTAGAGACATTGGCCGTGTGATGTTTGGATTCTCATTTAGAAAAGGGAGTCATATCTGCCATCTTTGGTACCAAATTCTGTATACACTGAATAACGAAGATACAGCAACAAATACATATGACCCTTGACCCATCTTTACACTCCCAAGATGGCATCTGAGGAAAAAGTGGTTATTTTGTGAAATGATTCCTGCGACATCGTCTATATACGTGTGCAAAATATGGCAAAGATAGGACAGGTATTCACCAAGATACAAAATGCAACATTTGTGACCTTTGACCCTTATTTACATACCCAAGATATTGTCCAATCAAGTAGTTGTTATTGCATGAAATAATGTACGTGACATAAACTAAACATGTGCAAAATATGGGGGTGATAGGGTGTGTTTTTCTTGAGTTATTGCCAGAAAAGTTGCAGAAAGAAAGAAATATCTGAATACATCGAAGATAAGCTTTAATTTTAACCAAGATTTTTCACGTGATTCCAACATTGTATGAAAACACAAAGGGCACATAACGATAGCGCAAAGTCTCAGCTACAACATATTAAAATCTGGGAGAAATTCACCGAAGGGTAAGTGAGCTAGTCGTCGATAAAGACAATCATGTCAATTTTCATATCTAGAAAAATTCCCTCCCATAGAGATAACACGTAATAACGAAGATACAGGAAGAAGTACATATGACCTTTCACCCCACTTTGCACAGACAAGATGGCATCTGAGCAAAAAGTCGTTATTTTGTGAAATGATTCTTGTAACATGGTCTTTACGTGTGCAAAATATGGGAAAGATAGGACATGTATTTACTAAGATACAGGATGAAATATTTATGACCTTTGACCCTAATTTACATACCCAAGATGGTGTCCGATCAAGTAGTTGTTATTTCATGAAATAATGTACGTAACATGAACTAAACATGTGCAAAATATGGTGGTGATAGGGGCTGTCTTTCTTGAGTTATTGCAAAGAAAGTTGCAGAAAGAAAGAAATATTTCAATACATCGAAGATAAGCTTGAATTTCAACCAAGTTTTTGGACGTGATGCCGACGTCGTATGAAAAAACGAAGGGCACACTTACGATAGCCCAAAGTCTCAGCTACAACATATTAAAATTTGGAAGAAATTTACCGAAGCATAAGTGAGCTAGTGCTGGAGAAAGATAGTCATGTCAATTTCAATTTCCAGAAAAACTGCACTCCCATAGAGATAACACGTAAACTGGTCAAATTTGACAAGATTACATTCAATCCATTTTTACGAGGTGATGCCGTCATCCAATCAAAATGTTGTTATTATATTAATGAAAGAGCATTTAATAAGCTACAACATACTGAAATTTGTGTAAAAATCGGCAAAGGATAAGTGAAATACGCTCGAGTGAACTTGAATTTTGATGACGTCATTTTGAAAATTTACTTTTTTTACTTTATTAAGATATTTGATATCTTTTAATCATTTTTTCAGCATCGCCAACCCATGAAATGACATGTACAACTCATCAGCTTTCAGAATATGTAAAGAAAATAGGGGGTCACCGTCCATCCTGACGAGTAAAATCGGATTCAAAATTGGCGGTTTTTTGGCATAGTTGCACTGTATATCGCCATTGACGCGCGCGCGGAATTTCAACTTTGACGGGCCCTTATGACGTCATATTGAGTCGGATTGACTTGAAACTTGGTAGAAATATTCCTTGACTTTTCAAGTATCCGATCGAAGTGAAAAAACGGGAAATTTCTATTGCATATGAGCTGTGCGTGCACATATGTGCGCGCGCGTACGCGTCCGTCCAATTTTTTCAATTTTTCAAAAAATGCTCTAAATGGTCTGAAACGTGTGCAAAAAAGTTTTGAGCTCGATTGGAGTATACAAATATTTCAACGCGCGCGTACGCGCACGTTTTAAGGGTAGAGATGGATTTTGAGAATATGAGTAGAATGCACATAACTTGAAATATATGTGACGTAAATTTCATTGAAAAATTGCATTCCAGTAATGAGATATGATAGAGAATGTGTTTTCATATAATGACGTCATAGTGACGTCACGGTCAACTGATCACAATGATGCATTAGATTTGTTGTCTTTAGGACATGATGCATACATGGTATAATTTTGAAATTGATAGGCAGGGGACTTTCTGAGCTAACCTCTGCACAACTTTTGGGGAGAAATAAAGAAACAAACAAAGAAGAAGAATAAAGAATCAGTACAGATACAGAAGGTGATCCGAGAGGATACTCGGATCACCTAATAAACAAATTTAAATTGATATTGAATGATAAATTTGAGATAACAATGGATATGCAGTGTTCATGCATGGGTGTTACGCAATGGAGCGTGCCTGAGGATGTAACTGTAGTACCGTAGCTGTACGGTCTCGAGACTGTGGAATCTGGCTGCGGCGTCGACGTACGAAGTGTTTGCTACCACGTGCTGGTATGTATACCCGCAGTTACGACACTGCTTCTGACGAAGAAGTGTGTATCCCGTGTGTGTAAGGATACCGCACGTGCACCGTCTGCATGCATGCTTTGTGCACTTTTCCAACACACGGCATCACGTACTGTAGCTGGGTACTCATACTGGATTTCGGCCTCTGCCAAAAACTGGCCTGTTAGTAGTAGTATATTATGTTTGAGGTTGTATGCCTGTTTGGGGTTTGTTTTTTTATCTGTGACGTGAATAGCGGAAACATCTAACTTATCGTAGAGTTGTAAGTCTGGACTCTAAAATCGTTGACTGAGCTGAGAACGGGCCTCGACATGGACGCAGCTACATTCGCAACAACAACCGGTGAGCCGGCGCCGCCCGGCTACAATGGCCAGCCGAGCGGCCCGGCAACTTTCTCCGCAGTCGACTACGTTGTGTTCGTGTTGGTTTTACTAGTATCAGCTTCAATCGGAATCTACTATGCATGTACTGGTGGGAAGCAGAAAACCACGCAGGAATTCTTCGTCGCTGATCGCAAGATGCCGTCCGTTCCAGTTGGTTTTTCTCTCCTCGCTAGCTGGATGTCGGCCATAGCACTTCTTGGTACTCCATCCGAGGCTTATGTGTACGGCACCATGTTTTGGTACATCGGTGGGAGTTACATCCTTATGTCACTTCTAGTCGCGAATATTTACATTCCTACGTTCTACAAACTTCGCTTGACCAGTGTGTATGAGGTACAGTATGCATGCACCTATCTAAATCAGTACGATGATGAGACCGATACTGATAGTCCAAGGGAAAATACCAATACTTTTACTGTATCAAACCACAATTTTCCAATCAGTAAATTTAACAGCCAAATGACGAATTCATAGCCAAAACAAAATGTATGTATACCCCAAACTGTTAAAAAATGTTCTAATGCATATTCAGGGCTCTTTGTTTTGTTTTGTTTTGTTTTTGTTTGTTTTTTTTGTCTATATCCATGTCCATACAATCCATGCTGTTTCACTTTGTGGCATTTGTGCATTATTTATTTTTTTTTTCCCACTAAGGTTTTGTATCACTTGTCCTGTTCCTTTTTTTTTCTTTTTTTTTTTAACTGACTTCAGGATCCAACAAAGTTATGCATCTATTATCACTTTTTTTTTTCTTTATTTAACTGGTCATGGTGGACTGTCACTAAATTTGATAATTCCTGATAAGTTTCTGGCCCAACAGTGACTTTTACCGTCCTGGGACCGTCAAACCAGCTATGTTTGTGTTGTATGAATACAGGGGTCTTTGAATTATAACAGGCCCTTGTGCTCTCAAAAGAGTATGCTGATTTTTTAATTCATGTAAAGACTGAAAATGTATTTACTACAAATATTGATACAGACTAACCTCTTTGCACTCGTCTTTTATTATGAAGAAGAAACACTGGGAGGAATTGCGTCATATAGAGAAGGAAAAATCATCAAAGATAATCAGGGCTCGATATTACTGGTGGCCTGGGGTCACTAAAGATTGATGTTTGGCTACCAGGGCACCGTTTCACGAAAGTTGTCAGCGCTGACAAGTTGTCAGTCACTGACAATTACCATAGTAACAGTCAGTGACAAGAGCGTCTCAACCAATCAAAACCAAGGATTTTACTAAAATAGTCAACGCTGACAACTTGTCAGCGCTGACTATATTGATGAAACACCCCCCTGATTTTAAAAATGGTTGTCTTTTGGTGGTCCAATCAGGCAACTACAAGATTAAAAGGCATTATTTACCATTTGATTTGCAGATGAAACAAAAACCCAGCTTTAGTGCTTCAAAATAGCTCTAAAATGTGAGTTAGGGATAGAAACAACCAATGTAAAAATTTTAATCAAGATAATCGATGTTAAGTATTGTTAAATATACAAAATGTGAACAATAGTTATGATAAAATTGTTTCTAGAATAAACCGTCTACAGAAAGGGACTGTACAGTACTGGTTGAGGTAAGGATTTAGCTTTTAACGTTTTGCGAGATATTGAGAAACCACTCTATAAAATGTCAAAGAGTGTATAATTCTGAGGGAAATTGAAAGTTTATTTGATGAAAATCGGTTTTGAAATGACTGAGATATATAGGGTGAAACAAAGAGATCCTGATAAAAGTTGTGGCCTGTCGCATTTTACTATTATCGCTTTTTTTGGATATCTCAACCATTTGAAAACCAGTTTTCATCAAATAACCGTTGAATCCTTCTTGAAATTACATGCTCTTTCATATTTCATAAGAAGTTTCTCATTATCTCGCCCAAAAAGATGTTATAAACCTGAATCCTCACCTCAGCCAGTACTGTACAGCCCCTTTAATAAGAAAAACAGTGATATCTCCTTATATTTTAGGTTTAATTGCAAAATTTTAATATGGAAGGATGTTTTGTGATACAACTGACCTACACATATGGATCTAATGTGATAAATCCAACATTTTTAAATCACTGCTCCCAATGGTAAACAGTACCTTTAAAGTGGATGGTTATGTTGCCTTTATTTCAGACCACTGCGTATCTTTTTCAGGCCTCCAAAATTTCAGGTTGAAAGATTTTAGTGGCCTACTGTAAATGAGCCATCAGAGAATTCAAAGTTAGTTTCAAGTTGTGATATAAGTTTGCAAGTGAGGATTGTGATGTAAGGAGAGGTTATTGCAAGCTGATAATGATCTGATTGGCAAGATCAGATATTGTGAGGAACACAAAAATGCTGGAGATAGCAGTGTACAGTGCATACTTTATATTTACACTCCCTTTACTCTTAAAGTATGGGAGTATCTGAGCCTGGTCAATAATGTTATCAGATACAGTGATCATAAAACTGTTTAAGAGTTTGATGTAATCACAAGGTAGGCCTTTGCAGTTCCTTAACCTCAAAGTTGTTTCATCATGGAGTGCTGTGCTGCGCATTGTGCACACAATGTTTACGTGATATCATTCTAGCGCTTAATATCTACATGTACCTGTAGACACTTTGTGATAACAGAAAAGGCTCTAGAGTCGAGGAAAACAAAAACCATAAATCTAATCTCCTACAGCAACTTTTATGCCTCTCTGTTGCTTTCAAGAAATATGCTATTATTTACTGGTATACAAAAGATAATGCTAGAGCCCTGTTACTATGTATGACTGGAACTTTCAGATGACACTAGACTTATGATTGATGGCAATGCAGAGCATCACTTCATGACAGGGCAGTGGCTCAAGTGGTAGACTGAAAAATCTGTCAGTCGGGAGGAGTTTTATATCATTTAGTTGACTTTCACGTCTCTCCTCTGTACGTAGACAGGAGGAGATTCCGTGAAGCCATGACAGACGATATATGACAAGATACAGACCATTCTTTTGGTCAACTCAAGTGGTAGCTTTTCTGACCTTGCAATTTAGTGCCTCATATACAACTGTATTTGGCTGCGTAATGTTGTTTGCTGTCATCTTGTCCCATCAAGAAAGCGGCAGAGATATTCTGTCCATTGGATATAGCTTGAAGTGGATGCCTTGTATGTGAGAGAGACCAACAGGCCTCAAATTTCACTTTGATTTGAGTCCTGACCATTTTGGCCTTGACTCTCAAATTTTTGGAGGAGTCATCAAGACCAGTGAGTGGGGTATCAGGACTATTGAATCACCTAAAAAATGATGTTTTGATTCTCTCTGACATTGATTTGATTGTTTTTTCTTTGCCTGAAAACATTTAATGTTACCACTGACTGTTGCTTTAGAATGTGATACTGTTCATTGTATGTAAAACCTTGATATTTGCCTTACTATGCAGCTATGTTGTCAAGCCAGCTGCACCTGTAGCTAGATTGTATCTCACAGGGAAGGGGTATAGTATTGGTTGAGGTGAGGATTCAGCTTTTAACTTTTTGCAAAATACTGTGAAACCACTTATGAAATGTTGCAGAGCACACAATTCTAGGAGGAATTCAAATTTATTTGACGAAAATTGTTTTTGAAGTGGCTAAGATATCCAAAAACAAAGTAAAACAAAGCAATCCTAATAAAAGGTGGGTCCCACCTTTTACTAGGATCCCCCTTTGTTTTGGACATCTCAGCCATTTCAAAACCAATGTCATCAAATAAACTTTGAATCACTCTTGTGCTCTTTCATATTTCATAAGAGGTTTCTCGTTATCTCACACACACAAAAAGTATGGTAACCTCAAGTCCCATCTCAACCAAAACTACATATACCATCCTTTTAAATCCAACTTTAGGTTGTGCTTGCATGTATGCATTACACAAGTGTGTGAAGAAAAAAAAAGTGGGGAAAGCAATATCTTTGTCTTCAAATTCATGAGATTTTCTAGTTACTTGCAGAAAAAGATCACAGTCAGTGGTTCGTTGAATTTTGGAGGGGCATCGCACGCAGTTGGTGGACATCACAGCCATTGGCCTTATGAATGGCCTCAGTGTAATTTTAGCACTGTAACTTTTCACATGGAGAGATTGCACTTCAATACTCCCAAAGAACAGGGTGCAATGGACCACAGACACTGTCAGTCTCTCATTGATCATTTCAATTCAGGCAGTTCAGACTACCAGTACGAGTGGTCCGCCAATGGTATCAATGAAGGCACATGATGCCACGTGAATGCATTGACTGAATGAATCAAGGATTTGACTAATCTGTGGTTAAAAAAGAAAAGGAAAAAAAAATGACTCGTGTGTCCAGTGAGGTGAGAGCTCATGCTTTTTGTTGAATCACCCAAAATGAATACTGCTCCATATGAGTGGTATTGCAAAACTTGACAAAATTGACAAAAATTATGACTGTTAGTGAATTTCTGTGATGATGTGTTTGTTTCTTGGTTGTACATGTACATAGAGTACCACATACCCATTATGTATAGATGCTGTCCTAGAAACAGTACATTCTCCTAGGTACAAACTATGTAGATGCGAAAGTAGTTAGTGGTCATGAAGAGAATAAGATTTTCTGGAATCGAGGTTTCATATTCTAAAAAAAAAAGAATAGTGGAATTTTCAGTGGTATATAAATTATACTACATAGGTGTCAATAGATAACTTGTTTTGAGTAAAGACTTTCTTTAGCAGACCTTTTCTATTTAAAAAGAGCATGGCCTTGCAGTTACAGTGTACATGTACTTTCTTTTATCAGAGATAAAACATAGCTTGAACTGCATGGTTTCAGGCTGTATGTTCACCACAGCCAATAACCCTTCGAAAGTGAGCTCTTTGTAGAGAAACAATGCTGTGGATTACTCTTTTCCTGGACAAAGCACATCCAAGTTTTTATGATTACTTTAGTTAAAGGGATGGTATAGTTTTTGTTGAGACCTAATTTCAGGTTTCTAACATTTTTTGGTGAGATAATGAGAAATCTCTTCTGAAATATGAAAGAGCATATAATTCTATGAGGAATTCAATGTTTATTTGATGAAAATTGGATTTGAAATGGCTGAGATATCCCAAAAGAGTGATTCTAATAAAGTGTGGGACCCACACTTTATTACGATCGCTTTGTTTTACTTTGTTTTTGGATGTTTCAGTCATCCCAAACCCGATTTTCATCAAACAAACTTTGAAGTCCTCTTAAAATGGTATGCTCTGTACTATATCATAAGTGTTTTCTTGGTATCTCGCAAAAGTTAAAAGCAGAATTCTCATCTCCACCAATACTGTACCATCCCTTTAATGGGGTTTCATTAGGCTCTTTGGAAGTATTATAATTTTTTTTTTTTCCATTTTGATAGTGATGAATTCTGCTATAGATAACTCTCGGGATAATTTTCAGTAGTGATAGTTGTCCCGACGAAAATATAGTGGTAATCAGTGAGTTACTGCCCAGGGGTATATTCCTTCAGATGAAAATCACAGATGGTTCATTTTACTTAAAAATAGTGAGGGAATATTTATCTGTAATCATGAGAGTGTGCAAGTGCTTGGAAATGCAGCTATGATAGGTTGTATGAGATTATTACATGCAATGCATTTCTCACTTTCGGGTATGAAAGAAGTTTTGATATTGGAATCTGAATGGGATCTAAATTAGGCCTATCAGATACTGTACATGTGTACTTGTACGCAGAGAGAGAGAGAAGAATGACAATTTGTTTTCACCCTTTCTGACTGGCATATATACAGTAACACAGCTTGGCATATAAGTGACTGCTGTGTACAAGAATACCCACACCCACCCTATTGAACTTTAGAAATGGGAATATAATGACAGTACAACTTGTATTCATCAATTCATGGACCTTCATTGTCACTCATTCACAACCCAGTACTTTGCACCTGAATGGGGAAAATATACCATTATTGAACTGTTACAAAATTAAGCAAGGGTAATCATCATGACTAACACATAGCAGTGGCGGATCCAGATGGGGGCGCAACCGGCGCACGCCCCCCTTTATTTTTCTTTAAAAACAAAAGAAATAAAAAGAAAAAAATGAAATGAAACCCGGAAGTGGCACCAGAAATATTAGTTGCGCCCCCCCCCCCTTTACAGAATTCCTTGATCCGCCCCTGCATAGTCATTGTGAATACACATGCAAGTGCGTGGGGTGTGATCCACATACACCAGGGAGGTGCGGGTACTGCACATACACTTTGTAGTGGTACTTGTATACACCGTACCTGTTCGATTCACATTCTTTTAGTAGTTCATGCATCATCTGTTGATGTGTTATGCAAAGCACTGGTTAGTATATGGATGTATACTTTACATCATTACAGGAAACAAAATGTCGAAATATTCATCCATGGTCAGCCCGGTGACAGTTGCATACGTTACGGCCAATATATCCAACAACAAGCCTTATACTCAGTTAATGTGCATGAATACTTCTACAAACTTTATACTATTGTACACAGTTCATGTAAATGTGTACAACTGAAAGTGAAAGTAAGATAAAGAACAAACATTTCAAAAGTGACTGATAATTATCTGAATTGATTATGACACTTCAGTACAAAAGTGTCATTGATGAATCTTTGGTCTTGCAAACAAGCAACTGTGGACTTGGAAGCTTGATCACTGATTCATCTAGAAATATCATTAGTCCGCCTCATGAGTCGTCAGTATAGCAATCTATAGCGTATGTAGGCCTTTCAGAGTTTCAATATTCTCAGCATTATAAATTTCGAAATCTCAGGAAAAAAGGTACTGGTATGTTTTCACTGGTGACGCTTAACAAAGACTTGCAGTAAAATTTCATGGCCTGTCGACGAAACCTTGAATATCACAGGTTTTCACACAAATATTAATCTCTCTTGCATTTGTGCGGTGTTCGAATAGTCGTACAAATGAAATATATCGGCGAGATGTAGATTAGTTATGGAACACACACTGCTGATCTCATGATCTAATGTAATGATGGGTTTGCAAAGGTGGCGACAGGTATAGAACTGTATTAAACCTTCATAGGTCAATAATGAACAATCTGAAGATCAGACTTCCACATTCAGACCAAAGCACGTAGTGCTAATTGAAACTCCGGAATGGGAGCGCAACATATCAAGTATAAAGGTGACCCTTGAGAGACCACTGAGAGAGAGCTATTCATTATTGTTGGTAAGATCTCTCAGAAGTCTTCAAGACCAGATAACAATATAATGTCTGTGTGGAATGGCTCTCAAAACCTCGAGTGAAAGATCACTGAAAGACCCCCCCCCCCCTGCCAAAAAAAAAAAAAAAAAAAAAAGTCAACAAACTTCTCAGAGATCTCGGGCCAGAACATTCATTGAGATACCGATAAGGCTATAGTTGAGAGATATCATTTTTGAAATACTTCCTTAGACCTTTGAGAGTTCAGTCAAGATCTCTGAGAAACTTTCTATCAATGATCATCCCTCAATGATCTCTCAACAATCTTCCAGTGATCTTCTTCATTGGCAATTCTTGAGAGACTGTTCAGAGATAATTGAAAGACTATGATAGTACCTTTTAGCGCTTATTATATTGAGAGGTCGCTTGAAGACTGCTGAAAGGCCTCTGGAAGCCATTTTCTTAAGAGATCGCTGAAAGACTGTTTTGAACCTTTCCGATTTTTTTTTATTATTATTTCTATTTTTAGACCATGGAGATCATGAAGTTCACCGACAGATCATTTCAGGAATCATGAAGGATCTTGGAGATCATGAGACCACGTAAAAATCATTAGGAGATCTGCTAATTTTTACGGTCTGTCAGTGGTCTTTCATAGGTCTTGCTCTGTTGAAGTGGGGGCAGTCAAATCTGGTGATTTTATAGCTGGCCAGATAATCATGATGTTGCCAGTACAAAGTGCCCGTGTGTGTACTAATTGTGACAGTCGAAAGAATAAGAACACCAAGACCACGCATTCGCTCTTTACGATACCTGTGGTTTCTTTCTTCCACACTAATTACATGAAAAATTAGAATGTCACTGTGATGCCACATGAAATCCATGTTAGGCCTATCAACTGCACGAGATCAATGCCGTATAAAGAGAGCTCTGCACATTTCCGGCAGGATCATCAGAGAATACAAAGAGAGATGTAATGGCACGTATAATATATTTTCGCTGAAGAACTTTTTAATAAAGTTTAATGGCATACTTCTGCTCAAGACCATCTAAATGCGGTACTGCAAAGAGACATGTCAAAGAGACACATTTTCTTTCAAGAACCTTGATACAAGGGCAGCCACTTTGCTCTTGGACGAAGTGGAATTTTGGAAGTGGATTATGAATGACACTTGCACGGTTCAACGATTATCTTCAACGATGATTGTATTTTATTACAAGAAAATCAAAGATAGCCTTTTGTTTTAAAAAAATCAATGGACGTTAAAGTGTGATTGATTTTTTTGTGTGATAATACATGTCATTATATCTTCACTTTATTTTTATTATTTTTTTTAACATGGCAAGACGTGATCTTATGATTTTCGAATGTCCGGACAGACGCGAACCACGGACAGTCACGTGTACAAAGGACACATACTACGTGTATTATATTGCACATTATATGCACTTACCACATAACTTTTAAGAACAAAATGATAATTTCTCCAGCTCGTATATGGTTTCAAAGATCGTCTATCAAAACCATTCAATCGCAAAATTTTGCTCAGAAATATATTGTGCTATTTTCATAGAGGCACTGAAAGAGATTAGGACTTCGTTAATGAACAGGTATACAGTATCTGCTATTTAAATTCGCCAAAACAGTCACAAAGTTATATGAAAACGGCATAAGTCATTGTTTCGATTCATATACATGTACTTGTAAATCATTTTCATTTCGCTGACCAAGTGAATATGCGATTTGTGTTCACCCTGCGAAATGGAGGCCGTGAGTGGTCATCGTGATGGAGCTGTATCTGTATATGACTACCAGGCTGCTTGCCGTTCCAATTTGAGCTCCATCACGCCCTGGAATTCGGCCGCGCGGATGTTGTTCCACCTGCCAAGACGATCGATCGTACTCTGCTCAGGATAAACATCGTTACACATTATGCTAATTCCGATCCGAAACCTCCTGAACGGCTGGTTCCTTTGCGTCAAGATTGCATGTATACCATTTCTGTAGCCACTGCAGACTTGAACCAATGCTTGTAATGCCATGGTCGGCCACACTGCGACCTCTTTAGTTTCGTCAAAACATTAATATTGCAACACGAAGACAGTCGATTGTCATTACAATGTATTATCCATTTGAATAGATAACACGCATGAGCTCCACAGTCTGATTCTGAATGTAAAGCTTTTAATCAAAATTTTATATGCTACAATTCAAAATGTTACAAGACAGAAGAAAAAACAAATGAATGCATGCATGATCGATGAGGTATTTCCTCCTTGATTTAACCCTAAAAAGACTGGGCTATTTTGGTAGCTTGAAAGACTGGGGGGGGGGGGGGGGGCCTAAAGGGCCCCCCTTAAGCTCTCGGCCGTGGATTGCGCGATCGCCGCGGAAATTTGCACAATGGTAGTATGCGATGTAATCTACAAGATCGTATATTTAAATTTTCCAAAATAGTCTTATTTTATTTTATTTTGATTAATTATGCTAATTTATGCGAGAAATCAGACTCTTTGATCTAAATCAGTAAATAAAGCTCCAAAAGTGCTCATTTTTGGTCTAATTATTCTTTGTGGCATTCTTCGCAAATGCACTTGAAAAAAAATTCGGTATCAAAATTAATTTCTTATTTATTTTATTGTTTTACGAATTTCTTATGTATTTCTTTGTTTTTTCGACCTTTTGTTATTGCTGTTTTTTTAAACAAAATTTGTGGCAGACACTTTTTGAAGCCTAATACTACTAAAACAAAGTAATTTTAGCCATTGAGAGTAAAAATAAGCATATTTATATGAACCATGTGAAAAAACTCAATTTGCATTGACTTTGTACACAAAATCACATTTTTGAGCCATTTTCGGTCTCACGTGCATGTACAAAAAGTTATGTAACTTCAGAACCGTACCCCCGGGCGTCACAAATTTGGCGTCAAAATGTGCGGGAAACTCGAAAGAAAAAAGTCATAGAGCATCGCGGCGAGAGCATTGCATGTTGCAGAGTAATCGCGCGAAATGTCGGGGGGGGGGGGGGGCTTTTAGGCCCCCCAGTCTTTTTGGGTTAAAGATGTACAGACTTGCATGACTAGTTTCTAAGGTTTGAAAGTTTGCCACAAAATGGAATCATGCATCAGATTTGGCTATGGCTGCGGGAATACAAGCTTGTCAATAAACCTTGTGTCAATTTTGATTGCCGATATAAGCCTTTCAAAAAACAAACAAACACGAAAGTACCACATTGGTCACCCTGCGACGTCATTTTATACATGGCTTCTCTATAATGATTTCACTATACTCATTTTGTTAAAATCCACCTACTGAGCACGTATATATGAATAGTCTATTCAAGATTTATGACATGATTATTTTGATGCTAGCTGTAGTAGAGATGATTCGATAAATAGGCAAATGCGATATCGACGTACAAGAGCGCATTGATACGACGGAACTCCTTATCATCGCGGGTTTCCTTGAGATATTTTGCTTCGAATCAGTGCGAGTTCTTTTCAATACAACATACATCACCATCAAGCAGCACGGATGTATCGGGCTTTGTATATCACACATCAGTCATCATTTTGATACAAAACAGATATAAACTTGTGTTTAAGAAGATAAAGGAAAGAGATCAGAGAGACACTTGAAGTAGAGAGGGAGAAGACGCTGTACTAGTAATCGGGATGTTCAGCAAGTGTTCAGCGTTGTTTGTGTTTATGAAAATATGTCGTAATTCTTTAGAAAAGGAAAGCACGCAAAAGCTAGTAACCGCAAAATGTTTTTTAAAATCTTTATTACAAATGTAATTTTAAGAATCATTCTTTTAATTCGTAGTGAATAAAAAAAAAAATGAGTAATGTAGCTAATTACCAACCTTCCTTTATGAAACAATTTTAATTTGCCTATCAGTTGCAGTAATCACTGCCTGGTCATTATTAGATCCAGAGGCACCATAACCTATATGTAGCCTATACAGTTGTAGGAAAGGAACGGTTTCCTGTGACAGACACGGAAATTGTCGACAAAAGAGTCCAGCAGAGGTTTGATTTCTTGTTATCATCCATATGATTTACAGAGGAAAGCTGATATATCATCCAAAAAGATTTTATCTCTTTGATTATCGTCATGCAGAAAACGTTTAAAAATGTACGAATATCAGAACGGCGTAATATCCACACGTCTTATGGATACAGACACTGTATAATATGGTATAACATCGGAAAACCGACGTTTTCCGAAGGACATTGCATAATCTCTACTAACTGAGGAAGCCATGCAGCCCAATTAACAGACAGAAACCAAATAGTATTTTGTACATATTGTGAGCTTTAAAAGGATGGTATACTTGTGGTTGAGATGGGGCTTCAGGGGGCATTTCATAAAGCGTTTTCTCATTTTTTTTTCTAAAAAAATTAATGTATAAGCTACTGAAATCCTTGCATCTGATTGGCTGAGAGCAAAGTTTTTCGGCCCGAACACTTCATGAAATGCCCCCTTGGTTTCCATTTTTTTTTTTTTTTTTGGGGGGGGGGGGGAGGTGAAATAATGAAAACCCACTTAAATTATTACAGAGCATGCAATTTATTCTAAGAGGGATTCAAAGTTTATTTGATGAAAATTGGTTTTGCCATCTTTTATTAGGTGCCATGCCACCTTTTATTAGGATCACATTGTTATACAATGTACGCACTTTGTTTGTTTGTTTGTTTTTTGTATTTTGTGTTTTTGTTTTTTGTTTTTTGCTATCATTCATTTCAAAACCGATTTTCATCCAATAAACTCTGCATTCCTCTTAGAATTGCCATGCTCTCCACGTAACACTTCATACACTAAGTGGTTTCGTATATAGTATCTTGCAAAAAGTTGAAAGCTCCAATCCTCATCTCAACCTATACTATACCATCCATTTAACAAGTTGCTGCAAATAAGAAACACCATGGCCTTGTAGAATTACAACCATGCGAACATGGCGACGAGTGACTGCATGGAAGAGAATACCATTTCGAGAAAGTTGGTGATAACAAGATAATATTTTGATCTCATAGTGATGCATAAACATGTGTATTATTTCTTATTCATATAGATTCAAAGGAACATGTACGCCACTTCTTTTTTAAAGGATTAACTGTAGATTTAACAGAAATAGTATCTCCATTTTTTTCTTGGGCAGTAAAAGAAACGTTCTGATTTGTTTCAATGTTGCAGTACCTGGAACTTCGTTTTTCTGTCGTCGCTAGACTGATCGGTACAGCTGGCTTCGTCATCTACATGGTAAGACTCGTTTACTAAACAAGCAAAGCGGACGTGATGGGTTTCTAAACGAATTGTGATGCGTCTATGTGACGCGTAAATTCCGCGACATGCAATTTCAACAGCAGTGCTGGATTGTAGGCCTATAAAACAGTATATTTCTTATGTAGTGAGGGATGCGATATATGTATAGGCCTGTATATAATTATCGTGAATTCTCTCTATAGGGTAGGATTAGAATATGCTTAAAAAGCCTAAGGTGCAGTTTGCTGTGGCTCTGGAGTCATATCATGAACTATAGAACAATTATTGTAAATGGTCCACTAGCTTCAGTTTCCATGACATCCGTGAAGTGATGAATCAGCTACAGCTTTTCAAAAGTTGGTAAAATAACTAATTTTCGTAACATGCAACTGCAAACATCTGCATGATGACTTTGGATGTACTCTCGACAAAACGGACCTTCCTTAGGCTACGTTGATTACGAATTCCAATACACTTGTACTATGATAATTCCGGTACCCCACATGGGACCATGTTGTCATATTTTGATCAAACCTTGTATGAATCAGATAGAGGGACACAAAGTTCCTCGGAATTGTGCGGTTGGTCTCCATGGGGCACTAGGTGCAGAGCTCCGTATAGGATTAAATTGGTAAAATTTCAACCACGAGGATATTCTTGCAAGTAATGTGACATTCAGGTGCAAGTTTCTTCACTTTGTCTCCCTCTACAAATTAAATTTGTTAAGATCGCAACTGCTGATCTGTAAATTAACAAACATGTCGGAAAAAGGAACCAGTGGGACTCGAACCTGTCATCACTGCTTTCCGGGCAGCGACACTGCCACCAGGCTGTCCCTGGTTGCTGGCAGTGACACGATGAACATTGAACAAATACCCAAGCTCCGAAATTCCGACATTGTTATGTTAAGTAGTCCAAGGTGGACAAGGCATGAAATGAAAGAAAGGCTTGAAATGAAAGAAAAGAAGAAACTCGCCCCTGAACCTTCACCCCTCTGAATAATATCTTTTTTTTTTCTTTTTTTTTTCCATTTCATGCCTTGTCCACCTTGGACTACTTAACAAAACAATGTCGGAATTTCGAAGCTTGGGTATTTGTACCATGTTCATCGTGTCATTGCCGGCAACCAGGGACAGCCTGGTGGTAATGTCGCTGCCCGGAAAGCAGTAGATTACAGGTTCGAGTCCCACTGGTTCCTTTTTCCGACATGTTTGTTAATTTACAGATCAGCAGTTGCGATCTTAACAAATTTTCATTTGTAGAGGGAGACAAAGTGAAGAAACTCGCACCTGAACCTTCACCCCTCTGAATAATATCTTTCTTTCTTTCATAATGTGACATTGTTCACGACGTTCGTACCCATTTTGGCCACTAGTTACAAAAGGTCAGGTAATGGAAGGAGTCAAATGAAAAAAACAAATAACAAACGTAAAAAAAAAAAAACAATGTACGATTACAATAATGTTTCAATATTTAGCGAAGTAATGATAGTCAAGAAAAAAAGATTGGAAATAAACTATGATTGATTGAAAGAAAAGCGTGTCTCTTTGTTTTCTTTTGTCCTTGCTGCTGTTTAGGTGATGTACATGTCCATTGTTCTGTATGCACCAGCCTTGGCAGTCAATGCAGGTAACGTATATAGTATCATTATATAGTATCATTCTAACTGTCGATCACCTTTGACCGGTGATTGTCTCGTTTTAATGATTTCTTTAAAACAAACAGATGAATGGTACCAAAGCTATCATAGAGCCCTTCCAAGGATACACACATAATTATACCCACCAACGTCTCTCTTGTTCCATTACGCAGCCATTTTTGACTTCGTGTCAGATCCAATCATTCTATGTATGAAGCGAGACTTTTGTGAGATGTATAAGTTAGTTTCAGCTTGTATAGTTGGAGGCAAAAAGGTGTAAAGACTGTGGCTCCGTATAGATGCATTAACTGCCGTTTGGTTCTCTGAAAGTCGCCGATGCCGCTTACTGAAATAAATTGGAACTTACTTTTGATAGGAACAGTTAATAATTATCCATGTTAACTTGACAGTACTTTTGTTGATTCGTGATTGTTTTTAGTGACTGGTTTCACCTTGTGGGGATCTGTCTTAATGGTTGGTCTCGTCTGCACCTTCTACACCTCACTGGTAAGTATGTGGGCAGCTATGGCTTTAGTTCAAGACCGATAGATGAATAATTTTTAGCTGCCTCAGCAATGACTAGTGAGCTTTCGGGATTTCGTTCAAAGGAAAATTGAGTGTTTATTATTATTATTATTATTATTATTATTATTATTATTATCATCATTATTATTATTGTTGTTTATTTATTTGGCATTTCAGACAGGTGTAGGCCTACATGGGTAAACACAAAACACATTTTTATTCAGCGTAACAAAGATAAGATAAATTATAACACAGAGACAAAACACTAATGAGAACCCCCCCCCCCACACACACACACACATTGTGACATAGAAAACAGGGCTGCCAGGGGCAGAAGAAAAGGTGAACTTAATTACCATGACCCGCAGGTCTTCTACCCCACACCCCATGAATTCAAAATCTGAACATAAAACAGCTCTAACATTGTATCGGTCACAGTGAATTAAAAATGCAGTCATACAGGAACAAAATGGAGATATGAGGAGGGCAACATCTGCATGTATTTATGGGACGATGTCGTCTGCCTTTCTCTGCCAATGTCTGCCGCACATGAGACACATTGCGTTATCTATTCAAAAGGGAGTTCATGAAATAGATTTTACCTGATTCCCTAGAACTGACGTAAAGTTGCAGAAATTTAAAACGATGGTTAGATTTCTGTGACGAGTGAGTGATAACCTAAGCCGCAAAGCGGATTTCTAGCATAGTTAATATGGGGAAAGCGTTGCTTCAGGCAAACTGAGATCAACTAATTGACCAATTATCGTTTATCAACGATAAGCACCTATTATTCAATGTTTTTGTAGTAGTCATAACAAAAGAATAAAAGGCATACAAACTCGTATCATGGCAACTCTAAGACACTGAATAATTGGTGCTTACGTCGATGAAGGGCAATTCGTCAATCAGTTGCAATAAAAACAACCCGACGCAAGAATTCATCAATTTGTATAAAAACTAGGAGCATCGTAAATCATTGATGGCCATCAGAATAAACTGTGTGATGGTAAGTGCTGATGATCAAGTCACAAATTTTACGACCATTTTCCCCCTTGGCTACCAATTAATGACACATAGATCTCGCTCTCGGTATAGCCTACCTCTACAGGGCCTTCGCAAATTATGATGGAAGTTGCTAGACAACTGGATGCCAACGCTGCCAAAACCCTCACGAGAATAACTCAAGCCGGAGTGTTCTGTTGTTTCTTCTTCTTTTTCTTCTTATTATTGTTATTATTATTATTATATTTATTATTATTATTATTATTATTATTATTATTATTATTATTATTATTATATTTATGATTATTATTATTATTATTATTATTGTTATTATTATTATTATCATTATTCGTTGTCGTCATCGTCGTCTTCCTCTCCTTCTCCTCCTCCTCCTCCTCCCCTCCTTCTTTTGTCGTTAGCTCCGCTAGAAACTCCGCAAAGTTCAGGCAAGTGTAAAACTAGACCTCAGAATTTCTCGATTTTTATCACGTGACCTGTTCTTCCAGATTACAACTAATTGCTAGTTGGCCCGTATTCGAGATATTCTCATTAACTTTATCTACAACACTAATCTCGTCCTCCCCGTTTCGATTGAAGTTGAAGAAGATCGAAGATTCTGGATAATTCAGTCGTTGTTCATAACTGAATGCTATACTCATCCATACACTCGCGCTCACCACACACCTGAAACTCCGGTCACACAGCGCTTTACGGTTTAATCACGTCAAAAAGTGGTCTCCCGTGAAGCAGACGATGTTGTTCGCGCTGATGTCGAGTTTAAGACGAGCTACGGTCGATTTATAGACGTGGCAGGACGCGGGGAAAAATCTGAATGGCGTCGGACGCGTTAAAAAGTTTTGAACTGCTCAAAATTTTATTCCGCGGACAACCACGGGCGGCACACGTGGTAAAGACGTGTAACACACGTGAAACACACGTGATAATCCGTGTTCCGGCAGTGATTAGAACTTGGGGAGACGCGGTAAAGACGCGAAAGTTTAGCGGTCTGTCACGGGCAGAGCACGGTCATCTGACGCGTGTTACGCGTTGGTATCACGGGAAATAGCGTGTGTTTAGCGGCTTATCGCTGACAAATGGATTTTTCCGCGTACATACACGTGGCTGGACGTGGTTAGCCGTGCTTAGGCAGTGCTGCAGCAGTGGAACAGCCGCCAACGGCCATACCCCGTTGAAAGCACGGCCAAACCAAAATTGACCAAAAAATTACCACTTACGACCACGTCCACCAGATTGTCATAACTTTTTGTACGTGATTTGGACGTGGAGTGCTGTGTGACTGGGGCTTAAATTAGAGACGAGAGAAGAGGTCTCTGTATCTACTTAGAGCGTCTGAAAGTGACGATTGCAACATCGACATCCACTACTGATCGGGTTACTTCACTGCTGTCCTAATAGCTCTTCCGTCTGTTATATCAGCTTCCACCTTACTACACCCTTCTGCTCACTGGTTTCTCCCTGTACTTTCCATCCATCTCCTTAAAATCATTCGTATTGCTCCCTATACGATCACAACGTCATCTTCAGATAATAACATGCTAGCTAACATGCTCTTCCTTTTCTGATTTACCGCGCCCAGCTGTCTCGAAATCTCTATAGTCATTTAGGCCTCTGTGCCCAGACCGGCCAACACTACTAGAAAAAATACTTCAGCCATCCTCTACCTTTACATCCATACTTGCCAAATCACATACGACTCTTTGATAGCAGGCCCTACATGACATACATCAATCATGACAGAGTGCATTGTGCTCATATTACGAAGAATTTTTGAAATAAGGAAAAAGAAGAAAGAAATTAATTGTCTCCAATTCTTGCATTTATTATCCCAATCCACGATTATGACCATGAACCTTTTTTCTCCTAGCCGTCACTTTCCCAAACTCGCAGGCCACCCCAACCCAGAGCCTCCCTACCTCCCGACTTTTTAGTCTTCACCGCAGTCCCTCTTCCTACCGACACAGCAGGTGAAGACTCTCCACCACGTTCGCCGAGATCTCTTCATCCTCTTTGACTCGTTTGATGACGTGTATTGAATTGTGGCGTTTTGTTGTGAGGCTTCTGGGGTCGTCTCTTCCATATCATTTCCTACAGCCTCTGCTGTAATGCTCTCCTTATCCTCAAGTTGTCCTTTCTTATCTATTGCCATTTGTCTTTCAGTAGCAGTCTTTCCGGTTTCCTCCTTCATCTCCCCTTGCTCAGAGGTCTCACTCATCCTTTCCTCTTCCAATGCACTGTCATCCTCAGATGCTTTCGCGTTCTTGCACATACCCACGATTATCCCGTCCTCCGTATGAAGAGTCACCATTTCTGCCTCCGTTTTTGACTCCTCCGCATCAACGCTACAGTTCTCTTCGACCTGAGCCTTCTCCGGCTCTGCTGCATTCTTATCATGTTCCCCTTCCTGATTTATCCCGAACAACTCGGGTCGCCCCTTCTCATCTCCAGTATGTGTCTCGTTGGCAAGCTCCACAAATACCAGCCATCCCTCTCCATCCTTGTCTACTACATCATCGTGCTCCTCCGCACTGTAAATCTCGTCATTTCCAACTTCTTGTTTGTGCTGCTCCTCACCCATCTGACTCTTTCCGAACTCCTCGCATTCTTCCTGTTCGTCCTTCTGTGACTCCACCTCCTCTGGCAGCTGTTTCCGTTCTTGCACAAGGTCCTCCCTTGTCTCCTCCTCCTCCTCCTCCTCATCCTGTTCAGTTTTCGCACCCAGTTCATGTTGTTGCCTCTCCTCCTCCGCCTCCTCAATCTCGATCTGGTTCGTGATCTCCTCGTGCCTGCTCTCAGTTTCCCCCTCAGTCTTCCCATCTTCCGTCTGCCTCAGCTCCTCATCCTCCGCCTCCTCAATCTCGATCTGGTTCGTTATCTCCTCGTGCCTGCTCTCAGTTTCCCCATTCTCCATCTGCCTTAACTCCTCCTCCCCCGCCTCCTCAATCTCGACCTGGTTCGTGATCTCCTCGTGCCTGCTCTCTGTTCCCCCCTCAGTCTCCCCATTCTCCATCTGCCTAAACTCCTCATCCTCCCCCGCCTCCTCAATCTCGACCTGGTTCGTGATCTCCTCGTGCCTGCTCTCGGTTTCCCCCTCAGTCTCCCCATTCTCCATCTGCCTTAAATCCTCCTCTTCCTCCGCCTCCTCAATCTCGATCTGGTTCGTGATCTCCTCGTGCCTGCTCTCGGTTTCCCCCTCAGTCTCCCCATTCTCCATCTGCCTAAACTCCTCATACTCCTCCGCCTCCTCAATCTCGACCTGGTTCGTGATCTCCTCGTGCCTGCTCTCGGTTTCCCCCTCAGTCTCCCCATTCTCCATCTGCCTAAACTCCTCATCCTCCTCCGCCTCCTCAATCTCGATCTGGTTTGTGATCTCCTCGTGCCTGCTCTCGGTTTCCCCCTCAGTCTCCCCATTCTCCATCTGCCTTAAATCCTCCTCTTCCTCCGCCTCCTCAATCTCGATCTGGTTCGTGATCTCCTCGTGCCTGCTCTCTGTTTTCCCCTCAGTCTCCCCATTCTCCATCTGCCTAAACTCCTCATCCTCCTCCGCCTCCTCAATCTCGATCTGGTTCGTGATCTCCTCGTGCCTGCTCTCGGTTTCCCCCTCAGTCTCCCCATTCTCCATCTGCCTAAACTCCTCATCCTCCTCCGCCTCCTCAATCTCGACCTGGTTCGTGATCTCCTCGTGCCTGCTCTCGGTTTCCCCCTCAGTCTCCCCATTCTCCATCTGCCTTAAATCCTCCTCTTCCTCCGCCTCCTCAATCTCGACCTGGTTCGTGATCTCCTCGTGCCTGCTCTCGGTTTCCCCCTCAGTCTCCCCATTCGCTGTCTGCCTTAAATCCTCCTCTTCCTCCGCCTCCTCAATCTCGACCTGGTTCGCGATCTTCCCGTGCCTGCTCCCTGTTTTCCCCTCAGTCTTCCCATTCTCCATCTGTCTTAACGCCTCATCCTCCCCTTCCAGCTGCTCATTCGTCTCTTGCCAGCACCCCTCTTCCTCACCCGCTGTCTGCTTCGTCTCTTCCTGCTGCCGATACTCTGCTCCCCTCTCCATCTCCCTTTTCTCCTCCCCTAGCCTACGGTCCTCATCACTCTTCTCCTCAACTTGTTCATTCTCCTTTTGCCGGCATTCCTCGTCTTCCTCTCCCACCATCCGTGGCGTATCCTCCTGCCGACACTCATTTTCCTCCTCCTCCTTGTCCTTCAGATGAGTGTCCTCATCGTCTTCCTTTCCATTCTCTTCCTCCTCCCCTCTTTCAGTATGTGTAGTTTCCTCTCCCTCTGTAAGCTCCTGCCGATTTTTCGCAGGCAGCTCGAGGCTGTCTGAGGATGCATCTTCTCCAAATTTTCCGTCCTCTGGGATCTCGACCGTCTTGCCATCCCCATCGGACGTACCTTCTTCTCCTTCCGTCTCTTCTTTCATATCTTCTCCACCCTCATTTTTTCCTGCCTTCTCTTCACCAATTTTCTCTAGACTTTCCTCAACAATTATTTCCTCGTCCTCTTCAGTGCGATCTTTCATTTTCTGAGCCGTGCTGTTCTCCACTGATGCAAGTTTTAGCCTCCCTTCCACGACCACGTTTTCTCCTTCCACGTCATAAATTTTCTCTGAGATTTCAGTCACTTCTCCCTCCCCAACTTTCTTTTCTGCAACCTCGTCCCCAGTTGTCTGCCTCTGCACCTTCCACGATGCCTCGGTCGTCTCGCAGGACCTCACGACTTCGTCTGTGTTGCTGGTGTAATCATCCGGCATGATGGTGTCTGGGATATCTCTCAAAAAGACGAATTCGATGAATTCGTTCATCGCCTTCAAATATTCCTTGAAAGCGGGAATGACCCGAGTGGCTGAAGATGGAATGAATAATACGTGTATTTTATATAACATAATTACATTGCATATGTTATATATGTGTGTGTCAGTGTTGTGTGTTATAAATTTTGTAAATGGTTTTGATAATTGAAAATACCCAGTCACTCACTAGCAACGCAAATTAAAGGTCGGAATGTCGCATTGTAAATTTTTTCGTGAAATCAGAATCTTAAGACGCGTTAGAATAATGGCAAAAAAGGAAAATCATTTACAATTGTTGCTGCAGCAGAAGTGTTAAAAGTGTGCATTATTGTATGGTGTATGGATACGTATATTTATATAAATAAATATATATATGTATATATATATATATATATATATATATATATACACACACTACGAGAGTATTAAGTAGTAGCATAAGTAGTCTACATTACGGGAGCTTTACATACAGCAGAATGACACAATGTAGTTGGCAAGGCTCATTTGCAAACACATCTTTAGAATCATAGAGAATGCTCTTAACAAAAGAAAGGGGAACTTACGTTCGTCGCTCATGGTTGATTGGTGAAATTTCAACCGTTAATCGTAATCGATTAATGAAGAAAAACGCTCAGAATCAACGTATGACAATAGTCAATCGTCAAGAGCTCAAGCCTGTGGCCTAAAAAGGTAACAACTATATTGTGATCATCGTATTTATAGCCAGTTATGTTGCCATAGCTATGCACTGTAATTTTGCGCATGCGTGAGAGTGATGTAACAGTGGAGTTGTCGCGCCCATTGATACGCCCTCAATAATGCACCTGCGTAACATCAGCTCAGTGACGCGCATATGTAAATGAGATTACAGAGTATGATGCATAGTTGGTGTGTTCGGTTCGATTTCTGTTTCCGTGATTACGATTTACGATACTTTTACTCCCCTGCTGGCGACCCATCTAGCTAAAGACTCGAAATTTTCATCAGTACTTCGACTCGTCTGCATGTCCTCGGATTGATTTGCGTATATTACGCTATCTCACTAAGCGACGAGTGTTTGCGAACGTATCATATTTTTGGTTTCGTTGGGATTCGTAAACATTTGCAATCAAATTCGCAAACAGTTTTCAATGTCGCAGTTTTCATTGTCGCAAACAGTGTTTCTTGCCGCAAAGAAATTTTTAAACATGTTTAAAATTTCTTTACGACAAATTGCGACATGGAAAACTGCGACAATGAAAACTGCGAATTTGATTGCAACTGTTTACGAACCCCGATGAAACCTAAATCGTTACGTTCGAAAACGTTCGCCGCTCAGTGAGATACCACCCCCGCTTCCGACCTAGTCAACACTAGGCGCGGTCAGACTGACAAAAGATCGAGAAGTTTAAGATCGCGAAGTCTTCGCGATGTTTTGCCGTGCGGTCACACTGGCAGCCAAACTTCTCGATCTTTGGATCGAGAAGTTTGGGTCATTGGTGCACGCGCGCAAATACGAAAAAGCGCGCCGTCCGATTCCTCGTGATTGTGACGTAACAATGCACACCTGTACATGACAATGACCTTGCGCTTCACAGACACCGCGCGCTTCACAGACACCGCCCGCTTTACCGCAAGCAGGTGGTGGACTGGTAACGTGACAAAGATGGCGAAGTTTCAGTTTCTCGCGGTCACACTGGCAAAAGATCGAGAAGTTTGGAGAGGGTGGGGGAAAAATCCCTAGTTGGAGTGGGAAGTTCGCGAGAAGTTTCGCGGGAAGTTTGCAGTCACACTGGCAAAACTTTGAGGTCTTAAAGATCGCAATCTTAAACTTCGCGATCTTTTGCCAGTCTGACCGCGCCTAAAAGTGTCAGTCACATGAGTCAAAATGTTCATGCTATTGAATACAGTGGATCACTCACAAAACGCGCATTGTTGAAAAATCACAAGACGGTTCGCGGGTTATACGGAATGGGGGGGGGGGGGGGGTGTGAAGGGATATTTCTCAAGAGGGTGCATGGCGACAGACGCGCCGCGAAAAATTACCATTTAGATCTAATTGTTCTCATCTGTTTTACTTTCCCGTAAAAACAAAGTTAAGAGGAAAAATTGTGAAAAGGCAGAGGAACATCCCAGTGCTAATATAGTTTGGTAGGAAGGATAATGATAGGTGGTAAATGATTTGCATAACATTTTGGTCAAAGATTAAGATCAAAGATCATTATACTTTTCTTGTAAAGGTCATAAAAAATGTCAGCTATGAGAAATCCAGTGGGAAGTGAATGGGCTAAGTTCGATAGAAACAACTGAAGGAACGATTTCTTTCTGCAAGGACAATTAAGGATGAGAATTTTTTTTTTCTTATGAGTGAAAGTGGCACTTTTACAAATTACAATTTTTCCTCCCATTATTGTTTCTGTAAATAGGGTGGTATGAAGGCAGTCATCTGGACTGATGTCTTCCAAACAATCATCATGGTGTCCTGTCTGATAGCCGTTATCATCCACGGCTCCATCAAGATGGACGGATTCGCCAATGTCTGGAGCATCAACAAAGAGGGCGGCAGAGTCATCTTTGATGAGTATGTGAATGATTTTATGATGCTGGCCACAGGGCCTGCGAAATCATTGGAATTTTTTGCAATGCATCATATAGTTTTTGGAGAAATAGAATACTTGCATCTCAACAAGAATGCAGTATGATAGGACGCTTTACTTGGTTTATTTGCCCCTTGTTGAAGAAAATAATGTATATATATATTTTCATTTTTTTTTTCATTTCATTTATTTCCACATCCTGATAAAAAGCATTAATACAAAGGATACTAGGAACGATACATACACAGTAAAACATTGGAACAAAAGAGGAAATGTTGAACCTATTACAATTACACAACAGACAAACATATATATATATATATATGTATATATATATATATATATATACATTTATTTATTTATCTATCTATATTTATTTATTTATTTATTTATTTATTTATCTATTCATTCATTTATTTGTTTGATATGAGGACAAGGATGAATTTGATTGCTCTCGAATTTGAAATGGTTTTCTCATGACAGCATGCTTCAATTGAGTCTTTGATATGGGAGTGTCTAGCCCCTCATTGAATGCCTACTTAAGTCATTAGTTTTGGAGAGGTCCGTCAAACTGGTCCCGCCCTTAAAGGAGAATTTTTTTAAGGTGTGACCGGTCACATTCTGTGTGCCGATTAATCCTTCCTAAACAGAAACACTCGCAGTTTTCATTCTTAGGTGGAATCTGCTGAGGTCAAAGCAGAGGTTCATCATGAGAGTGGAAATGTAAGAGATGCAAGGAAAGTGACTGAGATTAGATAAATTTTGGTGGGAAGTATAATGCAAAGATAAGATATGAAGAATTTCAACATAATTCAGTTGCACCTGAATCATTTACTAAACACTGAAGGAAAAAATTAAAGTGCATCACCATGGTTGTTTTACTCATTGTGCTTAGGAAGTATTCATTTGAACCAGATCACTGTAAGTTGTATGTCATTTAGCGTGCTACATAATTTCTCTGCAAGTGATTCAAGTAGAGTTTGCATCTACTTTTGACTGATAAGCATGCTGTAATTCTAATAAGTATAGAACAAATGTAACAGAACCATTGATATTCTCCAGTGCCTTCTCCGGCCCTCTGTAAAGTCTGCTCCTATAACTGACATGGATTGTTTGGGCACATAGTTCAGTATTGTAGAGAATAATGGCTTGATCCGTTTTCCATGCTTTCATCTTCTAGCATTCGAGTGAATCCCACGATACGGCACACCGTCTGGTCCTTAATCTTTGGTGCAACCTTCAACTGGCTTGCCACGTTTGGCTGCAATCAGGCGTCCGTCCAGCGCTATCTGAGCTGTCCAACACTCCGTGCTGCTAAATGGTAAGGAAGCAATTGAAGGTCTTGGCTATGGGATAGAAAGCATTTCTCATGTGTTGAAGATGGATGGGTGGATCCAGGAATTCCGTAAAGAGGGGACACCTTTACAAAATTAAAGGGGGATGCACGTGCTCCCCCCTCCAATATTTTCTTCTTATTTCTTTTTGTTTCAACCAAAAAAAAAATAGAGTGGAGGTGTGCGCCCGGTGCGCTTACTCCTGGATCTGCCACTGAGATGAGATTTGTAATGTCTTTCATTTTGATCAAAGTTTCACTATTGTGCATTGAGATTTACTCCTTTGTCTCAAACCAGCTTTTACTGGTGTGGAATTTTCCTTTAGCGGAACTGGGGTTTTAACAAAATTCAGCTTGTCCTGCAAGACTCATCCATAAAGTATGTGAGGAACATCTCACTATCAAATGAACAGCTTGTGTGACAAAATGCAGATGTTATAAGTGGTTCAAAATTATGCTCAAGACACATAATTACTTAAAGTGCAGAGTTGCCAAGCCAGAGAACAAGATTAGTACAGCTTTACCTAGGGTAGGCCAGTTCATGTATTTTGAGGACCAAATCTCTTTTAATAAATGTATTTACCAAATACATGCAGTAAATTCATATAAATATACATAGGAGTAGAGAGAGAGAGAGAGAGAGAGAAAGAGAAGGATACAAGACAATGAAGGATTAGTAGGATTACAGTACATAGTGTCATAATACATGTACACATTAAGTTAGTAGATACTCAGATATCATTAGTCACAGCTAATATCAAAAAAATGATTGATAAAGATGGCTTTCTGTATTTGAACCATCAGTCTCATCGACACACTTTCCTTTCTGATCCACCTACTAATGAACAAAGGACATAAAGGTGATATATCGTATGACATATCTCAGGTTGTCCCACAATTGTGAATCCTGTCATGAACAGGCAACTTGGCAAATATGTCGATAGTTTGACACTCATACTCTCCAGCGGGATTTTTCCAATTTCACATCCGTGCAGAACCACCATCAAGGCCAGAGGATGCAGTATTGGAAGTGGATAATGGCTTGCGGCATCAGTAGTTACCAGCTGATTTCTAACCTCCAGTGTTTTCACAGGGCAATAATGTTCTCTCTGCTACTGCCATTTAGGCAAATTGTGTGCCATTCCAGTTTCCTCTTTTCCTGTGTCTGGTAGTTGCTAACCCTTGTATGCTTTTGAAATATTTACACAGATGCCAAGACAAGGAAGACACACATACAGACACAGACACACATACAGACACAGACACACATACATGTATACACACACAACTGCAACAGTAAAACTATTAATAGTGGGGGGCCTTGCATGTGTTATTTTTGATTTTCAGTTCAAGTTGATGTAAAAGTTTAATTTTTGGTACCATTGTAAAGGTAATTGTGTGTAGATCAATTTTGGTTCGAGTGTCAAGTACACAAGTAAGAAATACTCAAAATGGCTGCCAAAATCCAAGATGGCCACCAACTTCTAGACTTTTGTCAAAAAATTGGATAAAACTCTCCATTTGAAGTGATTTAAGTGCTGAACCTGATATTTTCAAGGGTAATGAGATTATTGGACACATTTAGAAATAAAAACAATTAATGCCTTTTGCTTAATTTGCATAAATTTACATAAATTCCATTTTTTAAGCTTTTTTCCTTTAAAAGATACAATTATTTAGAGACAAAATGTATATAAAAAATGAAATAATCACAAGGAAATTATAATAAGGAAAGAATTACAGCGAAATCTTCCAGAAATGTCCTAAAATACATTTTCAGCACATCCGATGAATAGGGGGTCAATAGCTCCATGTTTTACAGAGGCATTATACTCCAAAGAAAGGTCTTGGAACTGCTAGCGCACCCATTTGTAGTGATTTAAGTGCTGAACCTGATATTTTCAAGGGTAATGAGATTATTGGACACATTTAGAAATAAAAACAGTTAATGCCTTTTGCTTAATTTGCATAAATTTACATAAATTCCATTTTTAAGCTTTTTTCCTTTAAAAATACAATTATTTAGAGACAAAATGTATATAAAAAATGAAATAATCATTTCATTGATTGCTTTCAATTGATTTCAATGATTGCTATACAGAATCAGAGCATATGTGAGTTTTGTCCTGGCAGCTCATATTACAGGATATAACAGTAGTTGTTGAATTCATGTTCATGGAATACAGCAGTGAACACAGAAATGTACACATGCACGTTACATGATCAGGAGTTGATATTTTCACATGTTATTAGATTTGCAAATAGATTGCAGAATTCCCACAAATAACCCCAGGAAAACAGGTACGGTATGAAATCTCATTAATAAAGATTGTCTTTGATGCGTTTGAGGTGACAAAAAATGATGTCAAGTATCAAAACTATATGCAATCGTAGAATTTGCTTTGTGTTTGCTCTGTGTTGTGGGCTGCTCAGGTACAGCCCTGTCGTGATTTATACAGCGACTGGGCTGTGTATAGTTAGTGTACAGTGTATTTACATAATATGCACAGCCCTGTACAGTGTATTTACATAATATGTGTATGCACAGGCCTGTCACATCATTATCACAGCAAGTCATGACTGGTACTCTTAGTGGTCTCAGTCTGGTGGCCCCTGGCTGGACCCCCTGCCTTGGGCCAGCACTTAGGCTCCTGGCCTCGGCCTGGCCTTGGGCCCCCGGGCCACCGGGCCACCGGGCCCCCGGGCCCCCGGGCCTGGGCCCACTTAGGCTCTGGGCCCCTGGTTCTGGGCTAAGGCCTGTGGCCTTGGGTCCGGCCTTAGGCCCCGCCTTTGGCCCAGCTGTACTTTGTACATGGTCTATGTGAAATCAAGCTTGTCTGTAACTGTATAATTACAAATAATTACAAATAATTACAAATAATCACAAATGATCAACAGGTCCATACTATGAATATATGAATATATAAATATGATTATATGAATATATGAATATATGAATATATATGTGAATATATATATTATTATATATGATTATATAAATGTGATCAGGCGTTCTGTTACGGTGTCAGATCTGCAGTCATTCATATATAGCAAATTTTATGCATGTATAAATGGCATACATTCATGTGTACAGTATGCTACACTACCGCTATGAAGTAACTTAATGCTCTACCGGGAAAACCGTTCCTTACTGGTAAAATATTACCTTACCGATCTGCTTTCATTCAAACATTACCGTTTGAAAACCGTTGCAAAGTTGACATGACTACCGGGAAAATACTCATGTAAAGAGAGGGCTTACCGTTGGCACAACTTTTACCGTACCGTACCGTTGTTACCATACCTTTACCGATAGCGCGCGAGTACTGCAGAGCACGCGCGCCCGCAAATCTGTGCTTCTACCAAAGATAGTAGATAACAAGATACAAAGGCGCGCGATAAAAATGGACACATTATGGCTACCCAACATGACGATACAAAAGAGAGCTAAGTACAACCTCAGTACACCTAGGAACATCATTCATTTCCAAAGGTAGTGGTATCTTTATTATCTTAAAAAGATTTAAAAATTATAGTCGTAGCTTTTTTTCGATTAAGGGGATTATTTTGAAGAACAAGATTTTAGAGTAATAAGGATTATTTCGTGGAGGTAAAAATTTGGCAACAACATGATCTCACAATCAAAACGCTTGGTAAACAACAACAACATCTTCAAAGACAGCGCGTCTCAGGCAAAAGACACACATCACCTGAGACGCGCTGTCCCTGAAGCCGCTGCTGCTGTTTATCAAGCGTCAAGGCAGCGCGTCTCAGGTGATGTGTTTTAGGCAGAGTATTGAAATCTGGTCATGCACTGCAATGGTGTCAAATCATGTCTCAAAAATTTTGCCATGAAGGCTACACATTTCTGATGATTCAGCAAAACTTTTACACGCGCTGTTAATTTCTTTTCCATTATCACTGAGTTTGTAAATCAGCTATCAGTTACTTTGACTGTTTCTTTGGTGCATGTTGCCTTTATTACTGTAAAAACAACTATTGCTGTGAATGTTTATTCACTTTGTTTGAATGCTAACATATAGACTTTAATTGACAAACTAAAATGATTCACTCACCCATAAGTTATTGATATCGAAATTTTTTGAGTAGGTAGTTCATGTTCGAGATGAAAAGGATCAGTTGGAGATACTAGTGTAAGCTTCAGCTGCTTGTCAGTTTCAACAAGCAGACTCTGTGAGATGGCATGGTGTAAATCAACTTCGTACACTTGCCAATCATGGTACATTTAATGTTGCTGCATGGTACAATATTCTGTGTGTTTGTGTGTTGCACATATTGCAGGTCAATCTACCTCAACTGTCCAATGCTGTTCATCTTCGTCTCACTCTGTCTCATGTGTGGTCTCGTCATGTTTGCTGTCTTCGCTGACTGCGACCCAATCAAAGCAGGCTTTGTTGCCAATGGAGATCAGGTAAATGAACTGTCAAGAAAGACAGGCACGAGTTGATGAAACTTGAATGAAGAATATGCAGAAATTTCCCAAATTTACTGGCTTAAAAGAGATCTACTGCTTTGAATTCTTATTTGAACCACAAGTAAGTACCAGTATACAAATAATGACTGCTTATGAGGGCACAGTTAAAATTATGGGCCCAAGGTGATGTGAAAACCGTAACTATGCCCGAAGCGAAGCTGAGGGCATGGTTAAGGTTTTCACATCACCGAGGGCCCATAATTTTAACTGTGACCCGAATGTCAAGCAGTTATTATTTGTTTTATATACCGAAAATATAGATTCCGAAATATAGATACCGAAAATATAGATTCTAGTCTCTTTTACAGCACTCGTAGTCAATGCTGATCGAGAGCGCGGCGGTCGTATCACTGGTGCGTACAGTGATGTGTACAGTGTACGTTGTTACGTGTACTACGGGGTTGCGATTGTCTCCAAACCAGTCCGCTAGTCTCTTTTACAGCACGCTGATTGAATGCGCGGCGGTCGTATCATTGGTGCGTACATATGAGCGATCTACGTGTACGGGGTCACGACTGTCTCTAAAACCTATTTACTAACTGTGCCCGGGCCCCGGTCACAGTAACTCAAAAATAGGGCACAGTTATTTTCATGACTCCCCTTTTAACCAATCAGATGAGAGGATTCTAGAAATGAGGTATATAATACATTGTATGTACCAGGTTTTCTCTGTAAGAGCAAAATTCCGGTGAAATGTGGGCAGTGATGTATTTCTTGTCAGCACTTTTAACCCGTTCCCTACAGGAACCTCATGGCCTGTGTATCAAGTATATGGGGATCTCAGAATTCAGTATGGAACAGATTAAGTGAAAGGGGACATGTAATTGGTTTCCCATCATGTGGTCATGAATGCACATTTTATAGACCACTTCCCCACAGTATAGTCTAAATCCACAGAAATCTTCAGAACAAATAGTTACTGGACCTCCTCTTGGAAAATAGTGTTTGTCATGCCCTGTATCTGGTCATGTTCCAAATTTTTTGTGGTTGTGTTTATATTCCTACAAACCACCAGGATAACTCCCAATGTGCACACACTGCCATGCAAGAGTATGCCATGCGAGAGGCGAGTCTGATCACAATATTGCAATACAAATACTGGTACACATTTACTATGGGGAGCCAGTATGCATTTAATTCCACAACTCTCATATTGCAGCCCTCATGTATATTCTGACATAAAATGATGATGGTTTATTCTGTCCTACCTTCAATCTGTCCGCAGCTTCTACCATTCTATGTGGTGACTGAGCTCGGCTTCATACATGGACTTCCCGGGCTCTTCATCGCCGCTATCTTCAGTGGCACCTTGAGGTACGCACAGAGTGATCAATTATCGCCCTTTAATCAGCCAGTAGGCCTACATAGCTACCAGGCCAAGTCTGCCTGGTTCTACATGAGACTTCTGTCAACTATGATATCTCTTTATGCTCTGACAGTAGGTGTAAAAGCCTGCATGTTTTTAAAGATTATTTTGCTACTTGATATGCATATATCACAAAGAAGTATCTCCCGGAATGCTCTTTTGAACGTCCATGATTGTGATGTGTGAATGTTTGTAGTCCTGATCAAAGGCATTGGTGTACTGTATATGCCAAATATTTCGCGAATTTCGCGAGTCAGGTGCTATTCACGAAATTAGATACATGCAAAAATATTGACTCTGATCACGCTATGAATGTGACATATGCTTATACATTTCTCTGTTCGGTACAGGACTCCACGGTCGCGAATTTAATAACTTGTGAAATCGTCAGGAAATTTCAATTCGTGAAAATTAAGACTCGCTAAATGTATGGTGTATACAGTATCTAGTAAATATCAAGCGTACATCAGTGTCTGTTCTTCAGAGAGATGTTTTGGTAACTTTTGTTCTGGCCTACTTCCATATTTATGTAGAATGATTATACAAAAGGCCAACAATATTTGCTGCTTCTTTTTTTTTTTAAATAGAAAATTAGGTAATGTGAATCCAGAAGAACAATGATACAGAACAAATGGAAGTGCCCTTTTGGAATCCTATCATATACAGGGCAGAACAAATACTGGGTAATGTGAATCATGACACTGGCAAACTTATGTGCACATCATCGTTGTAGAACTGCTTTTCCCCTTTGCCATTCTTTTTACCTCTGAAACATCCTTGCAGCACTGTGTCATCGGGGCTGAATTCGCTGGCCGCTGTGACGGTGGAGGACATCATCAAACCACTGAAGAGGGATATCTCTGAGAGGAGTAAAACCATCACTTCCAAGATCCTGGGTGAGTCGGCCGTATTGTTCACTAATACACTCTTCCTGAAGATGATGGACAGTGTGATGTTGAGAATAACTAAAAAATGGGATTCTTTATATTGTTTGTTTGTTTTTTTTTTTTTTTACCATTTGGATTTTTTTTCATGCAGGTGGTGAAAAGAATGTGAATCCATCATGCTATCTGAAAACCTGAACCCTAACAGTCAGAGATGAACTGCTTCCAAAACTGAGTGTTTACCCAGTGATACGGGCAGAGGGAAGGGGGCTATATGCACCACCTAGATGTGTGTCTCAATAAATGCCTTGAATTGAACAACTTACGACGGCAGGGTACTGTACTAGATTGCAGTTTTGAATGATATCCTCTTCCTTGTCAACAGACTTAAACCGATCCACCCCGGGCACATGACAAAACCACATGGTAATGTACATGATTGCCATTCCCTGGGGCAGGATTTCGTGCCTGATCTTGTCAGTCATGTTGAGATGGTTCTACGGTACTCTGTTGGAATCTGGCACTGTGTTATAAATATTCCTGAATGGGGAGGAACACCAGGGAATTGATACCATGTTCTGAGACACAAGTGTTACCGTTGAGTTGACTAGGCATGTTCCTGCTAAGCATGTATACCCACTAACTGCGACCAGCAGCCCCAACGTACAACGTACAGTGTTGGGGCTGCGCCGTTTTGGCCTCGATATTTTAATGTTGTACCAAACGGGTGCCGTTCCGGCGCTGTATTTCCTTAATTTTTCAACAAAAACTACTGGGAATACTTACATGGGTGGACTAAACCTAAATGATTCACATCGGCGACTGTTTGATGCATTTCATTGCTTATGATGCAGAAAATGCTGTCTTATAAGGCAAATATCTTCAGCTCACCGATGCTCACTAAAACTCACAATCACTTGCACATGCGCACACAATGCATTCAGTGCAGTGCAGTGCTGCATTGACAGCTGTATTACTGGCTACATGATGCATATTCACCGTGCGATGATGCATTATTCATATCCTTTTGCGTCCGTAACGTTGACGTCAATATTTACGCATGCGTAGATGCGTACTGATGGATATACACGTTCAAAATAGCAGCAAAGCTCTCCACTAGGGCAGACCGCCTACTCCTAAAAAATGTGGAAAATTATGCAGTTTCCAGATAAATTGGTGAGAGGGATCAGGGCAATGGGGTAGTGTATATTTCATTTTATATTGTCACTGTGTTTATGATGGACATTTAGCCATGGTTTATTTGTGAAGTTGCCGTATATGTGGCAATAGGGAGTTGTTCGTGATTCTCACTTGAACGAAACTGCGGGGTAGCCGCCAGGACCCCGCCGCAAGCGGCGGGTCTCCGGGGCTAGTATACCCACATACTCTGACACAGTATTTTACAACATGTTTAGAAAGGCAAATTACATTCTTCATGTTGTTGTTCGTATCCCAAGCAGTGCACCTACGAGTCATTTCTACTTGATGTATTTGATCTACTGTAAATACATTCTGCATATTAGAAAGCACACTCAAGTTCCTCTGTTCCCTGCTTTGTCCCACACAGCTACCAGTATTGTAGCTAAAACACTCAAACATAACACAAGCTACTCTGTATCATTTTTTGCTTAACAGCTGCCATTGTTCTAGAGAAGCACAAACACACACACTCACATGCACATACACACACAAGTTTCTTTTTAACGTTTGTCCACCAGCTGCCAATATTAGTATGTTAGCTTACACACACAATTTTTTTTTTTTTGCATCTGTTCATCCCCCGCAGCTGCTGTGTATGGCCTGGTGGCCATCGGAATGGCCTTCGTGGCATCCAGACTGGGCCCACTCCTCACTGTGGCCATTGGGTTGATGGGAATGATTGGTGGACCTCTACTGGGCATGTTCACACTTGGCATCCTCTTTCCGTGGGCAAATAACATTGTGAGTGCATTGGTAACAGACCCCTTCAGTTTGTCAAGCAATATATTGACAAGAGTCAAAATAATGTACCAAGTGTGTCATGTGCCAAAACTTGCAGCTGGGCAGAAGTGCAAATGTTTCTTCCTTTATATGTCTCAATACATGTATACATCATAACTATTGGTATTTCACTTCTTAGGCTGTATTTTGCTAAAATGCAGACAAAGTACATGTCCAGCAATTACAAGTAAATCACCTTCCCGTAAACATGTGTGTATCAAAAGTCGCGTATTCCAGATTTCCTGTTCTAGATCTCAAGATTGCGCCAGATCAATTCCTCTCATAATGACCACTGTTAATTCCTTCCTACAAGTACGGTGTTGCAAAATTTGTGCGTGCATGCCAATTGATTATGACAATAGTGTCAGTTTTTCCTTGTCTTGTCACATGCTACTCCAAACAGGTTGCATTGGAGTTTTATTGGAGTTCTGCTTTTCCGTATTACAATCTTTTCGTTGACATATGGTGGCTTTCTAAAAGAGTTGGAATTCTGTAATGTTTATGACATCGAGTTTGAAGAATAATTGTCTTTGAAATTTTGTACCCATTTCAAACTCATGGGTTATTTTTCAAGATTTGCCATAAGAAAGCCTGCTATAATGTCGTATTTTGAGTTTATGAAACTGAAAGTGCTACTTATGTTTATTTTCCTCTGTATTGTTAAAATACTTAATAGACGGATAACTGAAATGAAGTGAAATTAAACATTCAAAGGCCTGTACTTCATGATATGATATTCACCATCTTGAGATCTGCAACACAAACGCTAAGACAATGCAGCCTCCCGGGTCGGATAATGGAATCGGCAGTCTCGCGCATGTGCAGAACACCATTTTTTGCCTAATTAATGTAATCTAAGCATATTTGTCACATCTAAAGCTTGCTATAATCAGTGCTTGGATAGGACATTAATTATTTTGATGTGAGTGTAGTATTTGTTGAGTTTCTTACTTCAAACTATCCTTATTTTTCTCAATGAGAAAATGACATATTCCAGGCAGCCATTATTAAGTTATTCTATTCCTCAAAAGGGAAATGGGCCTCCAAAAAGGATTTGGTGTCCAAAAGGCTGAGTTAATGTGAGACTGTACTAAGTAATGTGTTTTCTCTCTGCGTGCAGGGAGTCATTGTGGGCTCCTTGTTTGGATTTGGCGTGTCCTTCTGGATTGGCGTTGGCGCCTACGTGTATCCCCCAGTTGCGGACAAGTTACCAACATCGATCGACGGCTGCCTGCTCCCAAACGTGACGACGACGACAGTGGCTGCATACCTCGCCGAAAATGTCACATCCGTATCAGAGATTCTGTCCGATTCATCAGACCCGTAGTATGAATCTTCTGCATTTCTATTATACAGTGCACTCCCGTTATAACGTACATGGTTATAACAAAATTCCGGTTATAACGAAGTTCCGGTTATAACGAAGTAAAAATTCGGCCATAAAGTTATCCTCTATGTATTTGTTTGTTTGTTTCTTCAGTTATAGTGAAATTTTGATGTAACGAAAGAAAACTGCTGGTCCCGAGGACTTCATTATAACGGGAGTCCACTGTACAAACACTATGAAGGCAATGAGTGATGCCAGGTTATGCAGACATTTTCATTTACTCTTGACTGGCCTAACACAGGGCTAGAACAAAACCAAGTTTCCAAAGGCAATGGGTTAGAGTGCTGTCTGTGGGCTGTGCATGTATGCTTCCATTATATGGTTTGGCTGTCCGTTAATAGAACTATTGTCGTACTTATGTTTTTGACGCTCCATAAGTTTGCATGAAGATGACTTTTTTCGCATCATTGAAGCATCTTTTTTAGTCCTTGGCCAATGACTTAAGTTAGTGACATCTGTTGAATGATTAAGATCAATAAAGCTTTAAAAAAAATGCTGTTCTTGCAATAATTTCTGGCAGATGTTGAGAAGGGCTTGATATATTCTACACATATATACAATGCATGTATTTGAAGGCTCACAAAGTATTAGATTACTCTGTAAATTTTGAAAATGACTATCAAATGTTGTGTATATACAAATGCAGTTTATTAGAAATCACTCTTGTGTTGATATTAGCATTATAACAATGCTGAACCACACATTTCACCAATGTTTTTTAATGAAGTAGCAGTAAGTGGAGATGCTCTAAAGATCCCAGGCCCGTAGCCAGGGGGGGTGCGTTGGGTGCGTACGCACCCCCCCCCCACCCCCAAATTCTGAAAGGTCCACTTTTTCATAATAACGGTTTTTAGCAATTCTCAAGATAACAATCCAAATAAATATAAAGACACATTACAGTGTATATGCTACGTAAATGTGGAAGAGTACGTTTAACAATGTTAAAAATAATTGTACAAAACCCTTTGTTGTATGAACCATCGGATCGTCCCCATGCACACAAACACAAATGTTATGTATCAATTTGTGCGAGCTATTATTATATTGGCACTGCATGCCATGGCCCTTGGCGCGTGTGACCGGTGTTTTTTTTTTTTCCACCGGCTCCCCGACTATGTGCGATTCGTGTATGAAATGCTGGAAATATCCTACCACAAGGAGGCAAAATATAAATGGTTCACATTTGCAATTCATTTTGTTTTAAAAATTTTCTTATTTATTTTCGTTTTTGACAAACTCGCATACCAGGCTTCAGGCCTGCTAACGCGGGTATACAATAGAAAAAATAAAAGTTAAAGCAACACCAGGAAAATCACTATTCTCAATTTTGCGGCGCGCTACGCGCGCAGAGTCTCGAACACAATTAAACTTTGCAACTTCCTGGCAAAATGAGTTTTTACTATTTCCTAGATGGAATACCGTAACGCGATTGCATGCAACAGACAAAAATACAAATTTCCTCGAGACTTTAAAACGTCATTAAAACAGTCAAAATTCACAATTTGCGGCGCGCTTTGCGCGCAAATTCTTATACAACTTTTGTAGTTCGGTCGTCCAAAGAATATATATATATATATATATATATATATATATATATATATATATATATATATATATATAATTGTGTGTGTGTGTGTGTAGGTGTGTCATCATTGGTATTGGTACCGAAGGTCCGTTTTTTTAGTGACCGCACCCCCCCTTGAAAAATCCTGGCTACGGGCCTGGATCCTAGTATTGTAATACAGTACAATTCATATGCCCATTCAATATGCAAATGCTTGTACAGTAGGAGTACATTGAGCAATACATTGACCAATCTCCAATTGTGGCATGCTTTAGACTCTTGTTGTCTTTGCCATTAACATATTTTTGATGCTAATCATTTCTTCCTCTGTTTTTCTCAACAATACTCCCTTCCCTTTTCGCTGGCACCAGTCCACGCATTGCCAAGTTTTACAGCATATCCTACCTGTGGTACAGCTTTACAGCCTTGATGGTGGTTCTCTTTGTCGGACTTTTGACAAGCTTTCTCACAGGTACATTTCATCTTTCCTTTCAAGAATGCCACCTCCTGGCATTCATTCCCGTGAATGTGTGAAGTATGAAAAAGGTCCCTGCTCTGCAGCAGCAGTGGTAACTAGAAAAACACTTGGAGAGTGCAGACATCTACCAAGCAGCTCTTTTTGACCCATACTCACATGCTGAAAATCACCAACTTTTCCAATGATAGCTTTAAAAAAAAGAAGTGTTTACCTCATCAGCTTCCTGTTGCACGGGGCGGCTCTTCGGGGTGGCTCCTAGAGCAGAGCACACGCTTTAGTACACGAATGTAAGACTCATTCACGTGCAGCTCAAACTCCCAAGTTCATTGACCCTATTTGCCAAAATCCTAAAAATCCATCAAAAATTCTAACTAGATCACTACCATAATTGTCCCCGCCGAACGAGTTCGAGCAGGGGACTATGAAACGGGCTCTGTACGTGTGTGTGTCCGTGCGTCCGTCCGTGCGTCCGTGTGTGATCAAAATGTTCAATTTGCTACTTCTCTGTCATTTATGAGCCAATTTTGATTCTGTTTGCTTTATATGATAGCACTACATGGGAGCTTTAAAACTTCTACACAGAATTTCAGTTGTGACCTTTGACCTTGACCTTTGACCTATATTGTACATTTTGCTACAAAATGCTACTCCTTCGCCATTTCTAACCCGATTTCGATTCCGTTTGCTTTATGTGATGGCACTAGGTGAGGGCTTCAAAACTTCTACACAGAATTTTGACCTTTGACCTTGATTTTTGACCTATATTGTACATTTTGCTACAAAATGCTACTCCTTCGCCATTTCTAACCCGATTTCGATTCCGTTTGCTTTATATGATGGCACTAGTTGAGGGCTTCAAAACTTCTACACAGAATTTTGACCTTTGACTTCTTTGACCTTTGACCTTGATTTTTGACCTATATTGTACATTGGCTACAAAATGCTACTCCGCCATTTCTAACCCAATTTCGATTCCATTTGCTTTATGTGATGGCACTAGGTGAGGGCTTCAAAACTTCTACACAGAATTTTGACCTTTGACTTCTTTGACCTTTGACCTTGATTTTTTACCTATATTGCACATTTTGTTGCAAAATGCTACTTCCGGCGGGGACACATATTACACACTGCGTAATTTCTACTTTTCCTTGTTTAATCATATATTCCTTGTGTCATTATCAACTTTTCCTTTAAGTTTCATCAAAATCCATTCACAGCTTTTTGAGTTATTTTGCAAACAGGCAAACCAACACTGACAAAAACATAACCTCCCTCCTTGGCAGAGGTAATAAGTCGTTTAAAGTATCTTGTTCATCAGCTGAAGCAAATAACTACAAAGATTGTACATCCTGAGGGTTTGGAATGTTCTAGCTAGGCTTCAACTTGTTCAAATTGATTGTCATCTTGGAAAGTGTAGAGGCTTTATGAATCGTTTTACCCTTGCATAATTTGTGGTCTTGCAATTGAGGATCTTGATTCTTTCTTCCAGTCAACTCATGCAGATGCTCAACACTTTCTTCAAAATGCTGATTACATTGAAAGACAACCATACCAAGAAATGGTGAAATAGTGTGGAATCATTCAGGGGGTGGTGTCATCTAATAATATCTCATGAAAAAGATTGCGCATGATCACATTCCGTTGCTCATTGGAACTTGACTTTACATTTTGCATAATTCCATGAAATTGATTTCTACATTACCTTATCTGTATTATTTTTTTTTTGCTGTTGTTGTTGTTGATAATGAAGAACAAATAATAGTAGACTTCCATACATGAAGATGATTGAGGTGTCATACTACAAGAGAGTAATGAGAGCTGATCACATCATCTGCTTGACAGGTGCCACTCGACCGAGGGACTTGAACCCTGACCTTCTGTGTCCGTTGGCGAGGAAGCTGTTCTGCTGCTGTCCAGTAGGATGTCGGAGGGTCATGGAGTGCGGTGTGGAATATGACCAGGTGAGTAATGGGTTCATTCAATACAGTTGATGGATGTCTATATGTCAGTTATTATGGTAATAACAAATTGTTTGTCATTTCTTGACAAGAGCCTTGTCCATTATCATTATTCGCATCATTCCTCAGCTCAGAGGCTATGCCCATACTTCCACTTCCGTGTCAGTTGCGCTTATAACATTAAATTAGCATTGGTTTTCAGGTCATAACATAATGTCTGAATGTAAAGTTAGGCATTCCAATCATGCAATTTCTAGTGGCTGTCATGTGTACTCCAGTGATAAATATAATATGGAATCTTGGTCTTTGTGTCTTTCCACCAGGACACCAAACAGATAGAGCTACAGTATGACTCTTACTATTCTACTGTCACTGCTCATCTAGGCCCTATGAATAAAAATTTGTATATGGGCCTCTTTTCTTCTTCTTCTTCTTCTTCTTCTTCTTCTTCTTCTTCTTCTTCTTCTTTTGGGGGTGGGAGGGGGTGGAGATGAGGTTGGGGAGAGGGAGAAAAGTTCAGGCAGTGCTAATGACCTTTCTCAAGGTACATCTAGTTTTGGATATTTTTCCAAAACGCAAGATGCCACCATGACATCCCAAGCCAAATGTCAAATATGATGATATTGTCATTGCTCTTTGATATCTTACATTGTGTAGTCACTTTATTGTTACTCAAGTCACTCTTTATGATTTGTGTACATGTTTGCCCAACCATTTGATTGTGTGTGTGTATTTAACACCATTTTGAAAATCCAAGAAAGGTCACTGCAAAGGATGTACATGATCACACTGATATAAATCACTCCTTTCCATGAATTGAGTTTGTGAAACCTGACAGAACTATAGACGACTTGTCAGAGGTGTAGTTCATGTTTTCATCTTTCATTTCCATTGCCTTGACCTCTGAGTGTCTCAGTTTGAAGATACCCATCTGGAGGGAAATGGCATTAATTCTTGCAATTTCTTGCAGGAGGCCAAAGTGAAAAGAGATGTGAATGACTGGAGCAGTCATGATGTTGAGGGACGCGACTACACATCCCTAGCTGAAAATGGTACAGGCAAGAAAGGACCATCATCCAATAGTGAAATCACCGCCTTCTAGCACAGGCTCTACCAACTGTAGGAGCAGAATGATCTCTTTCATGGAGTGAATGACATTGAGGTTCTTATGATTAGATTTCTTAAGCTTGATCTTCAAATTGATCAAAACGTGAACATTTGGAATGTTTGATGTTGAGAGTGTGCTTTTTATGTGTTATTTATCACTGTGGCATTTTCAATATTCTTTCTCTTTTTTTTTCTTACAATTTCAGTCAGATTTTTTAACATCATTTTCAAAATGTGTAAAATCACACAAAACAATATTGCTCAATGCTAGTAAAGAGGAAACATCATTTCAACCCCCCCCCAAAAAAAAAACCCACCTACATTTCATGTATTGTTATGATACATGTATGTTAGATTAGTGATGGTGTGAGGTCAGTTGAGGTTTATTTAAAGGAGCCTTATAAAGGCCTTATACGGAATCGTGTTGATGATTGTATACTGCTATGATTTCTAATCAACGAAGAGTATTTGATGATATTGAAAATGCCGTCCTTTGTTATAGAAAGCACAAAAAATATCTCTCTCTTTGTATAAACTTGTGTGTTTCAAGACTTGCCATCACTCCAATGATGTATGTGGCAATAAAGTGAAATTCTGTGAATCACTTTGTATGGAGTGAGAGGATAATGAAATCAGTCTGATTTGTGACATTATCTTACAGTTTGATTACTTTCAGTTTGACTGGGAGTCCTACAGTACATATGATGTGGCAGTGTTTTGGTATTTGTAAATTATACACAAAGAGTGATATATTTCTATAGTGGGTGTGTTTCACATGGTGCTTGTTAGGGAGGGATGTGTTGATGTCAAACATAACTCAGCCCTCCTTCCGTGAGACTTCCAGGAGATAAAAATTTTGGTGTGCAGCAGAGGTGATGGGTAGGTAGATGAAAGTATTCATTGCATTTCAGTGAGATGTACCCGTAGATGCTTTCATTATGAAAGCTGTAAACCATTTAAATCTTGGTGATTTCGCAATGGCAGCGATGTTCCCAGATCGATGACTGTCTTTGATCACAAGATGTCGTGAAAATCAGTATTTATATAGAATGTTACGTGAATTTAGGTGTGATTTTTTTTTTGATTTTTTTGTTTGTTTGATTGCACTGTGTTCACCAATGACTCACAGCATTTTAGTGTGACATCAGTATGTCGTGTCTGTTTTTGGTACTTCTTGGCTTTTTACTGGTTAATGAACATGTAGTATTATTTTGATAGGGATATAATTCTTCCTCAGGTACCGGTATGTGCTAATTCAGGAAATCAGTCTGTGTCATTTCAATGGGCATGATATCATAAATAAAATATGGACTGGCCTTGGGGGAATACAACATTTATTGCCTAAACTAGAATTGTATTGCCCTCGTCTTTGTCTCGGGCAATACAATTCTAGTGAGGGCAGTTAGTGTCGTATCCCCCAAAAGTAGACAATCCATATCATTATTTTTGCCCATTTCAGGCATCTTGAGCAGTAGAATAAATCATTACAATGTAAACCTTTTACAACTTCCCAATTCACTGTAACAATTTTCCACTTGGCGCCAGCTCGAGTTCTACACCACACTGCGTGTTACGTCCCTATACATAGCTCAGGTATGTGGTGCGCGTATAACGGCCAACTCACACAGGCACAGGGATTGTCCTGTATTTCTACGTGTCAACTTATGGGAATTTGCCCTCTGTCGCGAAACTCGGGTATGTGGCGCACATAGAAACATCCAGCTCACACAGTAACATCGATTGTCCTTTAGTTTTACATGCAAACCTATGGGAATTTGCCCTTTGTCATGAAACCACTCTGCGAGAAACTCTCGTCAACAGCAAATTTTCCTCACTAGGAGCTCAAGTGCCCAGATGCTATATTCCCATCGTTTGGAACATGCAAATCCTATAGGCGTTTGCCAAAGAGGGGAATATGAAAAATTAACCTCTCTTCTCTCTGCTGGCGTGCAATCCTGCACGTAATACTTGTACTAGGAGAATAAACTTCATAGAACCACAGCTCAGATGTCTGATACGGGTAATAATTTAAAGTATTATTGCTGTGTTGAATAAAGTACTTACAAAGACCCAAAGAAAGAAGAATCTAGCAGTTTCCATTTGCGATTCCATAAAGTGTGCATTGCTACTGGTAACGAAATTATAAGCATGATTTTATGAATGAGATTCTTCATAGCATAAAAATGGTTCAGTACTTGAGAAAGGGGGGGGGGCATTTCATGAAGCATTTTGTCCGACAAAGTTGTCGGACAAATTTGCTCTCAGCCAATCAGATGCAAGGAGTTCAGTAGCTTGTAACAGTTTGTCAGAAAAAATATCTGACCAAAACGCTTTATGAAATGCCCCCAGTAGTCTCTGTGAGTTTTCTGAATGCTGGAAAATTTTTGTTGATTTATTATTATTTAATCTCTTCCTTTCAGATACATGATACTTCAAAGTATGCATTTTTTCCCCTTTTTTCCCCTTTTGTTTTTGCTCGTATACATAGTAAAAGTATGTCAGACATTTGTGTCAATTTTGTGAATGTCTGACATATCTGTGATTCAAAGTATTGTAAGTAATTGATTTGTCAGCTGATTGTTGCCATCGTTATCATTGACAGGGAGTATGAGAGAAGTAGGTTCTGTTTGTTTGGAGTTTGGTCCCCGTAAAATGCAGGGATATTCCATATATACTAACATTGTCACAGAACTGAACTTTGATATTGCCCAATTTAGGTCATATTTTTAGTTATTAATGTTCCCATAAAATTTCCTCTTCATAACTATGGTCTGATTTATCTTTAGGTACATTTTTTTTTTCATGAAAACAAGGTGACTGAGAGTTGAAGAGGTGTTGAGTTCACACCCGTATGCCTCAGTCAGCAGAATGAGTAAGAACGAAGGACCTTGAATGGCAACTCACCACAGAGTAATGGGGTATGATTTTAACTTTTTAGGTCTCTGTAATCGATTTCATTTTCAGTTGGACTGATGTATTGTGCTCTCAGTCCTCAAGAACGGAATCCTTTTGATTTTCGCTTCATCTCAACTCAAATTAAAGTGACTGGATAGGTGCTGAGAGCGTCCTCCAACAGCAAAGTTTGTCAGGAGAGCTGTGAGCTAGTTTTTGACATGCAGTAGTGCATTAAGCATACATAGGAAGATCAAGGGGAATGATACCTAAATACCCAAATACAATGTATATAATGTGTGGATTATTGAATTAAAACTTTAAAACTTTATAACTTTTGAATGTATAAACCAATTTCCCTCCAACTTCAGTAATTTGTTCTACCGATATCCTCTCTCCTCATCTTTTGGCGTGAATTGACTGAGCTGTCCTGTCAGGTGCTCATTATATATCATGCCAATTCAAGTTTAGTATTAGAGATTATCACATTATGAATCTATTCCCTTCTGTCAAGAAAAAGTGTAATTGTGTCTGACCTTAGATAATGCTCAGTATGATTGTATCTGATGGTACATTGTGATTTCATGCCATAATATGTAATCAGTGCTTTTTGTTGTAAAATCAACACAGTATATTCATATTTTTATGAATCCTTTGTGTTGTCCACTAGAAAGAGAATAATTATGTTTTATTCTAAGAGGTTTATTATGGTCACCTTGCCTCAATGATAATTGGCACCAGTATTAAGGTTGTATGTTCTATATTTTTATATGGTAGGTCCTCAGAAGTTCTGCCCAACTTTTTTCATATGTAAGGGGTGTATGCACTCACTCATACGCACATCAGATGGATTTCAGGGCTCACAGATAATTCATTGTTTAACGGTCTTCAGAAGAAATGCTGTAGTTACAGTTGTCGAAGACTTGCTCACATTTCCACAAGTAAGCCCATGAACTCTGTACATGTGTATGGCCATAGAATGGGATTTGTGCATTTTGTTAAAAATGTGAATTTTGCACAATACATTATTTGAAATCAAGCATGTTTCACAACATGTACATCATAATTCATGACATGAAACGTGTATGAAACTGTATGTTGCACAACATGTCCTTCATTATTCATGACATGAATCAAATGCATAAAATACATTTGTTCCTCTATGACCACTTTAAAGAGAGAATGTGAAGCCATTAACACAAAGATATGTCTGTCAAGAGAATGTATCACTCAATTGCTTTCAATCGTTTGTGTCAAGTTTTTGAGACTGATTTGTCTTTTTGATCCGTTGTCACTGGTGGGTCAGCTTGAGTTCATGGAAATGTGGGGTAAGATATGATCATGCATGCGATGAGCGTATTAAAACACGATCATGTGATGCACATTTACTGTACTTTACTGGTGATTTATTTGTTGTCCTGTCATCAGCGGGAGAGAATACCGAGAGCTGGGATGGAGGTGCGGTAAGCGTGTGATGCTCAACAAATAAACAAACCAAACAAACAAACACACGAACAAACATAAACAATTATTCAGGAAAAGGACAATTAGCTACGATGTAAACCTGTCGAGTCCTCTCAATGGGAATATTTCAAGATGGATAATTTATCATCTTGTCAGTACTATGGGCCCTACAAAGACATTTTGCTCTTGCTGCATTGACAAAACTGCGTGTCATCGATGAAATTCAAAGAACCGTCCCACTAAGACAGCATGCTTTACTCAGATCAATGATGTACTTATACTGTCATATTCACGTCAAACATGCTTATTTATTGAATGCAATGTAGAATAATCTGCATTGTGTGGTTTGCAGCTCCTTATGTTATGATTACAGTGTACCATGGTTATATGGCAAAAGATATGCGTTTATTTCATTTTTGCGGGGTTCTTTTTCTTTCAAACGTTCGGGCCAAGTGCGTGAATACTTGTAAAATTATGACGGCCTCTAACAGATCGACTTAATTTATTGCACACACTAAATTTGTTCGTTGTACCAATAGGTTTTGATATCAAATACTTGCAGAAGACCTGATCAAAATCATGGTGTACAGGGAGGAGGTGTATTTTTCACATTTTCAGCTTCTTCTTGAAAACTCAGACATATTTTCATCAAACGTGGCAGCAAGCATCCCTTGGATTATGGAATCCCATTTCAGCTAATAAAAACCCTCCTCTACAGAAGTGATGGACCTAATAGAGTGCTAAGGACGGGGGGAGCGGAATTTTCACATTTTCAGCTTCTTGAAACCCGTACAGTATATATTCGCCAAACTTGACAGGTAGTGTATTTATCGGGTGATGGGACCTCAATTTGTTTAAATGAGCAACTCCCCCACCCCTAAGGTGGGAGGAGGGGGAGCCCCCTCCCCCCCCCCACCCCAACGGGACTGATACGGGGGGGGGGGGGGTTCGTTCGGGTGGAATTCAGAATTTCAGGTATTTCTTGAAAACCTTACATACACATGGCAGAAGGAAAACATGTATTTAAACAAATCTTCTGTACAACCACCAGTGACAGAGCATAATAATTTTATCACATTTTTAAAAGGTACTTTGAGGAAATTTAAAGTGTGCTGCTTTAGCGGATCGGGGGGGGGGGTGCCGTCCTTTTAGCCTCCGTGGGGGGGGGGGGGCAAATTGGACCTGTTGCCCCCTTCGAACAAAGTGGGATTTTATTACCTCAAGTATGCTATACCTCCCACGTTTGGTGAAAATCTGTCATAGATTTTTAAAGAAAATGCTGAAAATGTGAACATTCCGCCTCCGCCTCCCCCTCGTTCTATCGGGGCACCCCTGGATCCGCCATAATCAAACATGAAGTTTTAGTCATTTATGTCTTCTTAACACTAAACTTAGCTCTATCTTTTTTTCGGTTCGACAGAAGAAGATTAAAATAATTCCAGAGTTTAGGGACTCGGAGACTTCAACTCCCCCCCCCCCCCCCCCCTCCTTCGGCGATGGGGGGGGGGGGGGGGGAGGGCTAATTTTAACAAATTTAGACCATATCGCCATAAAGATGCTGTCTGCCAAGTTTGGTGAAAATCTGTCACAGATTTTGCAAGAAGATGCTGAAAATGTCGAAAATGTCGAAGGTTTGATTTTCTGAAGGTTCGTTATTCCGAAACACTTAAGAGTCCGTGTACCCCTTCAGGTGTTTGTTTGTTCATCTAAAATGAACAGGGTTCGTTAATCCTAACGTTTATTCCGTTATTCCGAAGGTTCTTTGGTCGGAAAATTAAATGAGGTTCGTTATTTCGAAGGTTCGATAGTCCGAAATAAAGTTTATATAATGTTCTGTAGTCCGAACGTGGAAAGGGATTCGGACTACGGATTAACAAGCCTTCGGAATGACGAACCTTATTTCGTTTTCGGATAAACGAACTTAAGGAAAAGCGATTGTCTTTTTTTCTTCTTCTTTTTCGGATTAACGAACATTCAGAGCAACGAACCTCGGTTCATATTCGGATTAGCGAACCTTCGGAATAACGAACCTTCGGAATAACGGACTGTAACCTCCAAAACTGCTTTGGGCGTGCCTGAAGTCTGTCCTCGTGACGTGGGCCTACAGACGCCAGCTAACAGTAACACCGTCCTGATTCTAAATCAAATCGTCGCCCGTCCCCATGATGCAGAGTGTCATAGTTACCGTGACCTCAAACAGCAGACTCAGGTGCATGATATTGGTCCTAGCTATCTGGTCGACAATCCAGTGTCTGTATTCTGATAGGTGGTAGATTGTCTACTTCGCAAACTAGGGTATTTAATACAAGCTCGCATTGAATACTAGTATCTCCCGAAATAATTTCTTTTGTGAACGATGGCCACGCTATCAGTTTTCGATTATGTCGTTTTCGCGCTCGTTCTCGTTCTATCCGCCGTCATCGGCCTGTACCATGCGCTCACGGGAGGCAAGCAGTCGACGACGGAGGAATTCTTCGTCGCCGATCGCAAGATGAACCCGGTGCCCGTCGGTTTCTCGCTGCTTGCCAGCTGGATCTCGGCGATCGCCATCCTGGGAAATCCAGCCGAGACGTACTCCTTTGGGACCATGTACTGTTACTCCGTGCTCATCTTTCCAATAACCATGCTTATTACCACACACATTTATGTCCCACTCTTCTACAACTTAAAGCTCAGCTCTATCTATGCAGTGAGTGTTTGTTTTGTCTGTTTTGTTTTGTTTTTCATGTTTTCTTGTTTGTTGATCTGTTTTTTGTCATGCTACTTGCAGTTTCTGTATGCGTTTCACAGTGTTTTCTTCGAGCAACGCATCGCAGCAAAAAAAAAGTAAATGTTAAGCGATGCCAATAATGTTTTGACGTTAATTTCAGCGTGGAACATACCTACGTTATTTATTTTACTGTACATACTTTGCCACCATAATTATGTCATAAACAACACAGACAACTTCTACATGAATCGACAAGTATATCGCAAGCATCTCATTAAAAAAAAAATCACAAACGTTTAAATCCTAGAATTTCTTTTACGTATAAAAATAAGAACAATTATATAATACAAAGGTAAAATAAAACACAGTATAACTTGTCAGGTGAAAATTTGCCTGCTTTGACTACTGCATCGTAATTCCTAATAAAGATCGTCTTTGAATTTGAAATGAGTACGAGGTTATTCTACAAAAGATATAACACTTAGAATGGTGATATGTGTAGAAAGAAGCAAAGGGAAAAAAAAAACAGCCTCACAGATTTGTCTACTTCATTTCTCATCAGTATCTGGAAATGAGATTCAACTGGACTGTACGAGTCATTGGGTTAACCCTTTTCCTAGTCTACATGGTAAGCTATCTTTTTCTTTCTCCCTCATCTCTTTTTCTCTTTCTCTCCTTAGTACTTATATATAATATATATAAGTATATATATATATATATATATATATATATATAGACTTAAAAACAACAGATCTGCTCCTGTTTGAAACATTATTCCCGTCACTTGTAAATTGTGCGTGAAGAAGGAAAGAGATATTACATGTTTGTTTAATCTTCTGATTCCTCGGACAAGGCTAAGAAAAATAAAGTAAAGATAAAACACGAAATCAGCAATGATCACAAATTATTCTTATCTATGGAATTACTCTAAAAGCACCATCTTTACCCCTGCACACAGGATTAATTATCTAAGTGAGATAGAGAAGAAAAGAAATAAAAGCCATGCAACAACTAGGTATACCAGGTAATCGAAGGGTTTTGAGACAAAGTAATCTGTCAATTTATGGCCTTTCATTTTCATTTTCGGCATGCTGCAAGTAGTATAGAACTAACAACGCAATGGATCGTTTTAATATGCAAGAAGTGTTGAGTTTTAAAGTTCGAAATCGTTATCACACTTTGACAGTTAGAGCTAGCCTTTGTCCGATATAGGCTTATAGTTTTAGCCCAAAGATTATTCTTTGCCCAGTCATAAAAAATACTTTTACGTCCCCCATGTTCGGATACAAACATTTCCGAAGCTTTTATAGAACGCTGAAGTGTTTTCACAGCTTCGAGTAAATAATGATGATGTTAGATAAATACGCATATCATTTTTAAGATCTTCTTTTATATGATCATGATATAAACATTTAGGCTTTGTTGGCCCTACATAACTGAAGGTTCATTTTTTGAAAAGTTTTGTTTCCTTTCAAAACCAATAAACATCGATTCGATAACTTTGATTTCTCGCAACCACCTGCGATAGTGTAGAAAGTCCAAATTTTCTTCATTTGTGTGCGTGTTGTATGTGTGATAATATATGCTCGTAGGATACCTGAACATTCTTTTCACTTTTTTTTTTATTGGAATCCTGTAACAGACCCCCCAGCTTTGTTGCTCATGAGGTATATAGAACACATGTAAATCAAGAACTAACGTAATGCCGTAGTGAAATACGCAGACAAAATGAATGGCTCAGCGTAGTTAAGGAGATGAAAATAAAAATCGTGCCACCTCTTGTTATATTATGATTACAATGTATACTATATTTCTGGCACCCATATTAGCAAATTATCGAGCAGACGGTTCTAAATATTGCAATTCTACCGCAGCTGAGTGTCACCAATCATACTGTCGGTGTAGAAAAAGTTAATTATTCATCCAAAAAAAAAAAGTTTACAGTTCACGCACACATGATTCATGTCGCCTTTATCTTATTCTCCCATTCTATGATATAACGAAAGCCCCATATCTTTTAAGAATAAACGAAATTGGCATAAAATGAAAGAAAAAAGAAGAAATCGATGACTTCGCGGGGGTAACCGTGATTTTACTTTGCTGTGTAGGTGATGTACATGTCAGTTGTGCTCTACACGCCATCATTAGCAACAAGTGCAGGTAAGACGCTCACTTGAGAAGACAAAGAGTATACATACAGCTGAATCACAAAATCAAAATACATTTATGCTGGCTTTACAGAGTGCGTGTTTACGCATTGTTGTATACAACACTAAAGAGAAGTTTGAAACATTACCAATGTATTCTGGAGGTCACAAGTGCACAAGTTCAAATAGAATACATTGATACATTTTAAAAAAAAAAAGTCAAGCTCAAGGGGAATATCGTTGGTTTGTTCGGCAAGACTGTTTCTTTGTGTTGGTTTGTTGAAACTAAAAGTATATATACTAAGTATATTTCTCGGAAAAACGGCATCAAATGTCAGAATCCACGCAACATCTCTCTCTTAAAACACTTTATGAAGTTGTCCGATCAAAGGCATGATTTTACCATTTGCAGATGAAACAAAAACTCAGTATTAGTGCTTTAAAATAGTTCTAAAATGTGAGTTAGGGATAGAAACAACCACTGTAAAATTTTGAATTGGCAGTAAAATCGATGTTAAGTATTGTTAAATATACAAAATTTGAACAATAGTTATAATAAAAATGTTTCCAGACTATAGACCGTCTACAGTTACGATTTATTGAGAAAAATGCAGTTACATGTATCTCCTTATATTTTAGGCTTTTATCGCGAAAGTTTTATAATTATGATAGGATGTTTTGTGACACAACTAGGCATATGCATTAAATGTCATATCTTGAATTTTTTTTTTTAGAGCACTGTTCTTTGGGAACAGTGATTTAAGGACCTTTAAACTATGTCTTCTACTAAGAAAACCACAATCAATATCAAAAGTAGGTTTCAGTTGTGAAAAGAATTATTGTACCATTCAATGTATAAAGATAAACAAGGTCGTGTTAGTAGGCCTACTTAAGTAACACCATAAATCTTAGTATACGAGCTAGGTCGAAGTTGTACTGTTGTTCTAATTGTCTGCATTATCAGTGTAAAAGAAAGATTGCAGTAAAACTAACGAATAAAGGATATCACGAGCAGTGATTATAGCTTTCATTCTGTTCTTAAATGTTAAGCTGCCATCCCTATCCAATCGGTTTTATTGTTTCGATGTCTTTCTCAACTTCTCTTGACAATCAACTGCTCTGTGTTGTGATATGATATTCTCACGACCGATCCCTTTAATATCTGCAGTGACTGGTATGGACTGGTGGCTAATAGTTCTCCTCATCGGTACTTTATGCACTCTCTACACAGCCTTAGTGAGTGTGACTATAGTTTGTATTTTATTACAACCATTTGATCTGATCACACGAAACTATATGAGCGATGACCTGTGGAAAGTCCACTACTTATAATGTTGCTTGTATGCACATGTGCCGTGTTCTGGAACTATTTGCTTGCCATGGGTTGATCACCTAGAAATGCTATTCCCTGCTGTATATCGTTTTTGAAACAATCGACATATTTCGTGGAGTGTATCAGGAAAATAAATACAGTCATAAACAGCTCAAATAATCTGCCGTAAACTGCCATATTTTGGTGGAATGTCACGCTCCACTATCATTGTTTTGTGATAAGCAAAATCGAAAAGCCCATATACATTTATCTTGCATGATATTTAAGGTCAGGCACGTAGAAAAAAAAAGGAAACATTGTTCCCCCTTCTGAACTGATTTTGTTTCCACAAAAGCCTTAAATTGAGAACTTAGATGGTGCTAACGTTCGAATTTCGGCAAGTATTGTCATATTATGTAAAATTACACATTTTTCTCCCCATGTATGGATCTCCTATACGAACACTTGTCGTTTAATAATGAGAGTGATAAGAAAAAGGCGGTATTGTTATTTTCACAATCAATACGGCACAGTCTGAAATGAACAGCCACATGGTACACAGCAAACATTATTAGTGAAATCCATGTACTATTGTGAAATTGTAGATTATATACTTCTTAGAATTCCGTATACCACCCATTTCCAACATCGGTTCAAGCCAGTTCTATTTCAGCATTCCCTTGTCAAATCATTGTGTAACAGAATTTCATTAAGTGCAGATATGATTAAGGCCTATATCTAAATTGATGTAGGGGCTACATTAAGTTACATAATATACGTAGAATAACATACAATGTAAGAAGATGTAAAGAAAAAAAATCAAGAATTATATTGAATATACACAAAGAGTAGATATCACACACTGCAAAAAGTCCGGTGTTAAATATGAAACACCGAGCAGGTGTTAAATTTCCGGTGCTCATTCATCGTGTTAGATTAACACCTCCGGGTGTCATTTCAAAATATAAAATTGTTTTTTAATAGTTTCTTAGTTACTGAATTTCTTGTTAATTCTGAACTTCAATAAGACAATGAAGAATTTTCCGATAAAGTACTTGATTTTTGAAAAAAATGTGTAAATACATTTACACCACAGTAACACCAGTTGGTGTGGTCTCCTATTGAAGCTGGACGGGTGTTATACCATTGAAATTAACACCACCAATGTCAAATCAACACCATGCGGTGTCATTAATGAATTAACTCTAGCGCAGTGTCAAAAATATCACCAGCCACAGTGTCAAATTAACACCACGAAGTGCCAGGTGATCACTTTTTAACACCGTCACAATACATTTTCTACACCTGTGGGTGTGGTCCTCTATTGAAACTTGATCGGTGTTAGATTTAACACCCATGATGTTAAATCTAACACCGATGTTTTACAGTGTACGTACGTGAAGTTGAAGGAAGTTAAAGGGTGTGTACACTTCTGGTCGAGGTGAGGATTTAGCTCTTAACGTTTTGCGAGATATTCAGAAACCACTCTATGAGATGTCAAAGAGCACGCAGTTTTAAAGGGTATCAAAAGCTTATTCGATGAAAATCAGTTTTGAAATGGCTGAGATATCAAAAAACAAGGTGAAACAAAGAGATCCTAATAAAGTTGTGGCATGTCGCCTTTTATTATTAGCACTTTTTTGATATTGAAACTTGATCGGTGTTAGATTTAACACCCATGATGTTAAATCTAACACCGATGTTTTACAGTGTACGTACGTGAAGTTGAAGGAAGTTAAAGGGTGTGTACACTTCTGGTCGAGGTGAGGATTTAGCTCTTAACGTTTTGCGAGATATTCAGAAACCACTCTATGAGATGTCAAAGAGCACGCAGTTTTAAAGGGTATCAAAAGCTTATTCGATGAAAATCAGTTTTGAAATGGCTGAGATATCAAAAAACAAGGTGAAACAAAGAGATCCTAATAAAGTTGTGGCATGTCGCCTTTTATTATTAGCACTTTTTTGATATCTCAGCCATTTGAAAACCAATTTTCATCAAATAAACGTTGAATCCTTCTTAAAATTACATGCTCTTTCATATTTCGTAAGAGGCTTTTCACTATCTCACTTAGGAATGTTCAAAACATGAATCCCCACCTCAACCAGTACTGTACAGTCCCTTTAACGCATGGTGCAAGGAAACATCTTCGTACGCAAAGCTTAACTATAGGGAGACGGCGTCAGGTGTGTGTATGTGAGTGGGTCTTTAATTTTGAGGGGGTTGTAACTGTATCTGACAACCATTGTATAACAACATCATATCTAAATAATCAAACAACGCAGCAGATAATAAATAAATGACGTGAAAACGACCCTAATTCGCCTGCCTTCCTAAATATAAAAAAAATAAAAAAAATGAAGAGGACAGAATCGAATGGGTTCAATTTTCCAGTCACTATTATAATAAATCACACAATATACCAACATTTTCAAAACTAATTGACTGTGTGTAAGCAATACATTCAATCTCTGCTCACCTTTTGTGTAATTGCCCCCACAAAAAAAAAAAGATCTGATTCTTGAAATCCACCCACACATGCAGAAATTTAAACTCAAAGGACTCAAACCTTCAAACTTTTTTTTTTATTCCGAACTAAAATTCAATGTCTAGTTTACTCCAAAACAACATGCCAAATCAGAAAAAAAAAAAATGATTGTCTCCTTGGTCTCTTTCCCTTCAAGTTTACACAATTTAGTTAGTTGTTTGTTTCTTTGTTTGATTGTTTTTTGGTCATAAAGCGAATGTTTTATTTAGGGCGTTAACAAGAGTGCTGAAATACACGAGCTTCTTGTGAAGGTGATCCCCATTTAATGTTTGAACGCTACAATGTAACAATTTTCAAAGTAGGATGGGAGGGGGGGGGGGGGCGATTACTATCAATGGGTATCATGCCGCTAACCAAAATCCAACACTTGATTCTACCCAAGGGTGGCATTAAGGCAGTCATCTGGACCGATGTCTTCCAGTCTGTCGTCATGATCGGCTGTCTCCTCGTCGTAGCCATCTACGGCGTCGTGAAGAAAGCAGGGTTCTCGACGATCTGGGCGATCAACAAAGAGGGAGGACGAATCGTCTTCGATGAGTAAGAAAAGACTTTCAAGTATAATACACAGTCAGATCTGTCAATAGCGGCCACCTAATTGAGCCGAAAAAAGTTGCCGTTATAAGCAGGTGGCCACTATAGACAGTCTTTAATATGGCTTTTATTTGGGGGGGGGGGGGCGGATTTTCTCTCCTTTTTTTGGGGGGGGGGGGTGTTTTTTTTTACGGCAGGCTTGACCGTATTAATTAGATATCTACAGACTGCAGCTGTATTACCTTTGTCTTGCAGGCAAGACATACACACCTACGCAGGAGCACGTGATTAAGAGTAGAGTCACATTTTACATATTCTCAGGTATAGAAAACGCTACACTTAAAACGAATCATTCCGTAATGATATTCTGCAATTGTTTGTTTGTGTCTAATGAAAGCTAAAGGGAAAACAGAGTTCTTATATACGCTATTCGAAATATCGAATTTTACCCTTAATGTACAGTTATGCAGAAGAAATGACATTTGTGTTAAAGAAGTCTAAAATAACACATTTTCAATTTGATTGTAACGAAAATTGCGAAATATTACCCTAAAAGTTCGCAGGAAGTACTACAGTCTTATAAGAGCATACCCGATCGTGGTTGGTACGTATTTCTTTATAATAGATGATCAATAATTGTCAAATCGGGACGCGAGAGTATACACTGATCTTCCGCGCTATAAATAACATGCAGCTAGTTGGAAAATTCTATCACAATGGCATCACGATTGATCATCACCAACGTTCTACCTCGACGTGCTATGACATTAGCGGTTAATCAGATTTTGACATTTGCAGTTGACGTGTTATGACATTTGCAGTAAAAATGGAAATTTTGACATTTGTGGTTGACGTGTTATGACATTAGTGGTCGTTATGACATTTGTGGTCGACGTGTTATGACATTAGTGGTCATTTTGACATTTGTGGTTGATGTGTTATAACATTAGTGATCGTTATGACATTTGTGGTCGACGTGTTATGACATTAGTGGTCATTTTGACATTTGTGGTCGACGTGTTATGACATTAGTGGTCATTATGACATTTGTGGTCGGCGTGTTATGACATTAGTGGTCGATTTTAACATTAGTGGGCTCCAAAAGGGCGCTTCAGGAATAAAAAGTATATGCTTACGATCGAAATTATGCAACCTACTCTTTTGATCTAAAAACACTTCAAAACAACGTATTACCCTTGCATATCGCGTCAGCCAGGTAAGGATATCTCCTTGTAGACTTTTGACATGGATCACTTTACATCCTGTACACTTTTTTCTTGCGTCAGCATCCGCGTCGACCCGACCGTCAGGCACACAGTGTGGTCACTGCTGATTGGTGGAAATATCACCTGGCTCTCAGTCTTTGCGGTCAACCAAGTGTCCATACAGCGTTACCTCAGCTGTTCATCTCTAAAGAGAGCTAAATCGTAAGGTTTCCTTTCTTAACCTTCCTTTCTTCCTATCACTTGAAAATGGGGGCATTCCTTTTAATTCCAAAACATAAATCTGTTTGGGTCCTTCACTTCTTCCGACGCTCTTCTTTTTTTTTTTCATAATGCTGATATCAAAGAAGTGCAATAAGTGACTCATTCGATATAATAATCATGAAAAGAAATACAATCCAGTTATAACATACATGTATGTATAAGTTCAGGAAAATTTCATGCTTTCATCGCTCTTTCCATATTTTTTCTACTTGACGTGCGCGCGCTTCCTATCCTTACACATTTTACGTTCTTTTCTAAACCACAAAATGAGCTCCAAGAAAATTAAAAGGTAGGAAAAAAAAAACTGTTGCTCAATATTGAGTAATAATGATATTTCATCTCTATACATTCCATATATAATCTACGCATATTTCATCCGTGGGAGTTTGAAATACAGTTTGATTTTTTCCTGTAAAATTTTATTCTTTGAACCCTCTATGCACGAGTGTAATGAACATTCTTTTAAGGTGACGTGAATATGTTACGTATTTTTACCCTTTTTTTTCCGTCTTTAAATATTTGTTGTTCATCATTGATATCAGCAGAAATTTCATATCTTTTGTCTCATGTAGTTTTGCAATCTATATTGTACTCTATGAAACGCATTCAACTTTAAGAACCGAGTAGCAAAAGAAAGCATTGCTTTATTTTTTGTTGGTTCCGTAGTATTTCACACTCATATTCGCAATGGACTAAATCGTTGGTTCCGATATTGGATTTCTACTTAAAGATATTCTTGTGTTATCTCTTTGCTCTTTCATGGCATATATATCTACAGCTGTACGTTTCTATTTTTTTTTTATGTAATCTGATGACTTTGATATTGTTTCTGTCCTGTGATATACATCGTTTTTGTTTTTGTCATGAAATATGAGAAATGATTTCAAGTCAGTTTAATTAGCTTAAATTCAATATCAATTTACGGCATCTGCCACTATTCCATTATCTTAATGCCTACTTGCTCAAGTTTTCCTTAATCACGAACAAGTTTGATGTCGCTAAATATCCTCTATATCTTTTAAATATTTTGTAGAACCTCGCTGGTAGGAATTCCCCTCTACATGTTGTTTTCGTCACTCTCGTTGTTTTGTGGTCTCGTGATTTACGCCTTCTATGCTGACTGCGATCCTCTACAAGCCGGTTATGTCACATCCTCTGACCAGGTAATATTAGATAAAAGATACGAAATAAAAATTCTTATGTCTTGCTGCTTTCTTTTTCGGGTCTTTGAAGAGATACTGGCTTCATAGAATCATTGTGTGCAGTCTAAAACGGTCACCTTGACTTGTTATTGCGTAGATCCTCTGACATAATATGTCTGAAGTACCCGATGATATGAGCTGCGTATCGAAGGAATACTCCGTCGTTCTGAAGTACAGGACGACGGAGTATTCCTTCAATATGCAGCTTATATCATCGGGTTTTTTCATTTTCTGCATAGTTCATCATACGTCAGGAGCTATATTCTAGCTCTCTTGACGTTTCCGAATCTCGATAGATTATGATCAAAACAGAAAGTACTTGAACTTTCTATGGATTCGTGTAAAGAAGTCGTATAACAAGCGTATTTAATGGTTGTTTGTTGTTGTTGTTGTTGTCGTCGTTGTTCCTCTCCTGTTGTCATGTGCCACTTGAATCGTCGAATGTCCAATAAGAGGTAACCAAGTCCGTCTGAGAGAAGTATATGAGACCATTCAGCTTTCGGAGGGTCCTCTCATTCATTAATTTTGTTTTTAGTCTGAAATCTCATCCAGATTAACTCCTGTTGAAACACGAACGAAAATTTGAAAGAAAGTTACTCCAACTAGAGATTCCGATTGGTCAGCTTGCTTTTGGCGAGGATCTATACCCTTGCTGGTTTTCAGATCAATGCAGTTTAACTCAAATGTTAATTCCAGTATTGCATTTTTCCGACATAGTTACGAAAAGAAATATAATAGAAAGATATATTAACCTACGTGTATGAAACTAAGTATTCAAAATCGTTTTATTAGAGGAAGAGGGAGGCTCACGTTAAAGACAAGTATGTGGAGACGTGGGTCACTCAATTAATCAAACGTACAGAAGAAAGTTATAAAATGAAAGCACACAGAAGCACATATACACACAGGCACACAAACACTCTGGGAAACAAGGACAAGGCAAACAACAAGAGGCATGGACGAGTCTCCCAACAGACAGTGGTATATGTATATGTATATATGTATATGTATATGTATATGTATATGTATATGTATATGTATATGTATATGTATATGTATATGTATATGTATATGTATATGTATATGTATATGTATATGTATATGTATATGTATATGTTTTATATATGAAGAGTTAGTTTGCAAAAACCGATAAGTCCATATTTGCCAAATGGAGACATTTGCGATTAAAGGTCAAGAAAAAAAAAGAGAATAATAAGAACGTTTTTGCTTCTTTTGACCATAACTTCAAAAATGTACCTTATGTAGTGACCAATATAGCATTTAAAAGGTACTATTTTGTACTTTATGACAGAGACCGTACTTCAAAATCTTCAAAAATGGACTTATCAGTTTTTGCAAACAAACTCTTCATATATATATATATATTTATATTTAGATAGATAGGTAGATACATGAATAATCAAAATCAATGTGTGCCTATATATATATATATATATATATATATATATATATATATATATATATATATATACATATATGTAATATATATATATATATATATATATATATATATATATATATATATATATATGTTTGTTTGTTTGATTTTACATTTCATTCCAATCTGAAAGGCAGGTGGCGCATTTGCGATGCCAAAGAAATATAAAGCACATTTTAGTCTCCTTTCATGTAGCTGAGGAATCCAACGGTAAACCAGCCGGTGAAGTCAGTCTAAAAGAGTTGAAGTCCTGCATGGGGTTCAAAGTTAAAGTGAAAACTCAACAAGCAGTGATGAAAAAAAAAAGGCTGAAATGAGAAATATGAGTGGCTAGATCCAGATGACGACATATAGCTCTGCTATTTTCTTGCATTCCAACTTAGTCCATGCTCTATTTCTTTTTCCCTCAATATCCGCCAGGAATTCTAATCTGACATCATTATTTCGGTAATTTCTCCCACTTCTTTCTCATTGCAGCTTCTATCGTACTATGTGCTGAATGAACTTGGGTTCATACCGGGTCTTTCTGGACTTTTCGGGGGCGCCATACTAAGTGGAACATTGAGGTACAAAAAAGCAATCACTGTCAAACTGTATTTCAAACGGTGACACAACATTAATGCTCCTGCGACAATTGCTCCAGTCTTGTTTTTTAGTGTTTCTCCAAGGACTTATGATATGGTTTTAGGTTTAGTTTGATGTAAGGATGAGGATAAGGTAATGATGAGAACATGTTTGCAGGTAGGTTTTACGTTTGGCTTAGCGTTCAAATATTTGATGGGAGCAACTGTCGCAGGAGCATGTGTCATGGAACCATTTCAGACATACCTACCACTTACTAACTTATCATCACACATCTAGATCGTGCCCATGCATAGCACTCTGCTCAAGCATCTGTAAGCGTTTCATTTTAAGTGTCATCGATTCTGTATGTAGCTGGCATTTATGTTTTTCTTTGTTTATCATGTTTATTTCTCACACCCTGCACAAATTATAATCATCACGCTGCTATTTTGTTGTTTGTTTGATGAGTTAATATGCGTTTTTGACGACTACAATATCTCTTTCTCTCATTTCTTCTCTATCTTTGCATATCACTATAATACATTTGTGTGTGTGTGTATATATATCTATCTATCTATCTATATATATATATATATATATATGTATATATATATTATGTGTGTGTGTGTGTGTGTGTGTGTGTGTGTGTGTGTGTGTGTGTGTAATGCCCGATATCGCAAAGTTTATCAAAAGGTTATTGTTACCAAATACCCATGCCTTCGTTCTCCTTGTTTTCATGTGTGTGTTTGCAGTTCGGTCTCCTCTGGGCTCAATTCTGTGGCTGCTGTCACCGTCAAAGACATTGTCAAGGTTATCGTGAAGGATATGACGGACAAACGTGAAACGGTGATATCAAAGATCATTGGTAAAGTGATTGTAGGACATCTAACATGAGTAAACATGCCTTTGCCATGATGTTTTCCCAAGCGTAAGAAAGATACGTTTGATGAGCCGAAGTAAAGGGGCGAAAAGTAATACTGCAATGCTTTTTAGCCTGATAGAGGGTGAGCTTATAATCAAGTATGTCGATAAAGAAGGATAAATACTAACTTGACGTACTAGTATTCAACATGTAAACTTGACTGTTGTAGACATGCGTGCTACGATGCTGTTGTTGTTTTTAGTTTTACTAAAAGCTTGTTTATTGCAGTCGATCAACTCTTACAAAAATAACCAAACAAAAACAAATGCCACCAGTCTATTTGGTGATTGCAAAAAGTATGTCGCGCCCAGACTATCATAGATACATGGTTTGAGTACGTTATTCTGAAGGTTTGTTATTCGATAATCCGAAAAAGAAATACTAATAAGGTTTGTTATTTCGAATGTACGTTGATACGAAAATGAAAATAATGCCCGTTAATCCGAAAACGAAATAAGTTCACAATTCCGAAGATTTGTTAGAATGCATTTTTTTTTAAATTTTCGGATTGACGAACCTTACTTCATTTCCGAACCAACGAACCTTCGGATTAACGGATTTCCGGATTAACGAACGTGCAGATATAGGGAATTTGTACGTTCAGAATTAGGAACGTCAGGAACGAAAACAGAAGAATGCGCATGACGATCCAAAATTTCTACCTACAGAATGATAAACATTTATGATATTGGCTCAGTTTATAACTCTTTCAAACGACTTTGCTCGAGTTTTGTTTTGTTTTGCTTTGATTTTTTGGTGATTGGTAAAGTTTTCACTTTGAAGCTTCAAATTGATTTCCATGAACTTCATCTATAATATGTGCATCTCAGCGTATGTTTTGTTTTGTGATTTTAAAGGGACTGTACAGTTCTGGTTGAGGTGGGGATTCATGTTTTGAACATTCCTAAGTGAGATAATGAGAAACCTCTTATGAAATATGAAAGAGCATGTGATTCTAATAAGGATTCAACGTTTATTTGATGAAAATTGGTTTTCAAATGGCTGAGATATCCAAAAAGGTGATAATAAAAAAAGACTACAGGCCATGCCTTTTATTAACACTAGGATCTCTTTGTGTCACCTTGTTTTTGGATATCTCAGCCATTTGAAAACCGATTTTCATCAAATAAACATTTGATACCCCTTAGAATTGCATGCTCTTTGACATCTCATAGAGTGGTTTCTGAATATCTCGCAAAACGTTAAAAGCTAAATCCTTATCTCGACCAGAACTGTACACACCCTTTAAGATCTAAACTTGTGCATATTAATTTTGATACCCATCTATAGCTGTCAGTATGTCGCTTTTTATGTCCAGTTACAGAAAGACTGTACAACCCATGAAAAGACAAAGACGTATGATTTAGCAAACGATAAAGCATATACCTCTATAAGTCATGAGCATAACTCCAGTACTATTGGCTCTCCTATATAGGTGGGCAAACGTATACAGTCCCCAGTAGGTATATTTATTTCCCTTACAGGTTTACCTAAGTTGCAAAAGCGTGACGGACGATACTGTATGCAGGAAGAAGAGAATAAAAGAGAAAAACAATAAGAGAAAAGAAAAACAGAGAAGGCCTTCACGGAAAATTAAAAACAACCTAACTGACTGAAAACACTTTACAAAAGTCCCTTTATTTGTATGGTTTCTAATGACTTTGTTTCTTGTCAAATAAGAAAAAAACATGTTATTCAGCAGTATCGAAGAAAAGGCACTATCACTGTTTTAATTTTTATCTGAGGCCATCTTCTGAAATGCAATGGACTCAATCCAGTCAAAACAACACCTGTAAAGTCTCGACAATGAGGGCGTCTGTGTGCAGTCTATTCAAGAGTCCATTGAAGGGACTCTCATTCCTTCAATGAGTCAATGGAACTCAAGAGTCCATTGAAGGGACTCTCGTCTACTCCTGAGCCCTTGTCTGCCCATTATGCACTCATTGCTGTCAGTTTCCATATGGGGACAAAATTAAAGACGGAATTAATAGATTCACGCCCACACTTTCACAAAAGAAAGGAAAATCACACCATTATTACTGTCTTCTCCTGTTCTTTTTGGTGTTGAATATCATGTACAACTGTATGATGCAAATCGATTTGTGTGTGTGTGTGTGTGTGTGTGTGTGTGACACCTTGTGACACCTTGTACGTATCCACCTGCTTCCACGTTGCAGCCACCTCATACGGAGTACTTTGTGTTGCCCTGGCGCTCGCCGCCTCACAGATGGGGCCCGTCCTCCAGCTTGCGATCACGCTCATGGGCCTTATCGGGGGTCCTCTGTTGGGCGTATTCACTCTCGGTATCTTCTTCCCGTGGGCCAACTCGAAGGTATAATAATAAATTTAGCCGGCGCCTTCCACGTGTTAAAAAAATATTAAACAATGGGTGTTTGAATGAAATGCAATCAGTGTACGAGTTCATTGCCAGTTATCAGTCAAATTGCTTTCATGTTAGTGTTCTCCAAAATGGTGCTGTGTAGGGTGCCATTACTAGTATCAAATCTATTATGACAATATTATTCAGAATATATATATATATATATATATATATATACAAAGCCCTTGAATAATGCACATAGTGGCACTCTCTTGTTGCTATTTGTTTTTGTTAGATTTGCGTTTTAAACTATATCATATCACATTAAATTGCATGCTTTACTGCTGACAGTGCTTATCTGTAATACCATTGTCTACGCAACGTCTCTCTAGAGCTGCATCAAGAGTTTGTTCGCATCGTTTGCAGAGAATATGTTCAAATACACACACACACACACACACACACACAAACGATGCGGACAACAGTATATAATGCAACATATTATATATCCATGTAATACATATTATGTATTACATGGATATATAATATGTTTTATTTTTTTCTTTTTGGCTTCCAATTAGGGTGCCATCGTTGGATTACTCTGTGGCATAGGGATGGCTCTTTGGATAGGAGTTGGCTCGTTCTTGCACCCACCGGACAAACCGCAACTTCCAGTTACTACTGACGGTTGCCTGGCAACGGAAAATATGACCACGCCCAGCGCGCTCCCTACAACTAATGATCCATATGAGTTTATGACAACATCTCATGGCAATACTTCGTCAAAGTACGTCTTTGAGAGATCAAATTGAGCCTTCATAGTACGTGAGTCGCGTGATAATGTGCACGCGCAGCAAAATGTCGATATGGATATAAAGTCGTACTTCGTTCATCATTCTACCCGTTTGAGAATAGGACAAGAGTAAGCAAAGGATAACAAAAAATAACTAATAACTTCATGCCTGTTCAGTTGCTTTGTACATTAATCATGCCGGCAGTGTATCTGTTTGAACAAGGCATACATTTTCGCAGTCTTAAACTATGTAATGGTAGAAGTCAGGAGAGAGTTTTTATGTTAACGACCGCCAAGAAAATGATGGTATAACTAATCAAATTGTCGCCTCATTCATCACTATAAACAGCCATGGTTCACTCTAAAAAAAGTCGAGTCAGAACTGACCCGGAACTGGGTCCGATGGGGTCACACACCGTTCCGGGTCAAAAATGACTTGGAATTTGGTCATGAAGATCCCGAATGGGGTCACCCTGACCTAATTCATGGCTCTGAATGGGTCATAGCTGACCCCATTCCTTGTCATTTCTGACCCGGAACGGTGTGTGACCCCAACGGACCCAGTTCCGGGTCAGTTCTGACCCGGATGTTTTAAGAGTGTTTGGTTCTGATAATACTAGTAGTAATGACATAGTCTTACTGACTGCGATATATAGTTATTGTTGGAGCACTGGTGCAATTTACAGTCCACAACTACTAACGTAATTATTCGACGCCTACGATGGGTGGAAATTCCGAGAAGTCCTGTTTCCATGACAAAAAGACTTTGGTGACGCTCCATAAACAATGTCTATCTCTTGTCTGTTCGAAGAGAGAAATTGAGATGAATTGACAGAAGACGATTAAGACGATTTAGTATACGTCTGTACGGAACTGAAAACACCAACTAGTCTTATTTGAAAGAATGAAGCAAATCTTCTTGAAACCGTACACGTAAAAGAGAATACCGTCATGTTTCATATGAGTCTCAGTGTTTATGTCATCATAACAAATAATGAAGTACGAGTAGTCAGGGAATCTAAACCATTGCTCCCAACTCCTTCCGGTCCTTGTAGGTCAGGTCACAGTATCACAGACCTGTACCACGTGTCTTACTTGTACTACGGTCTTGTCAGCGGCTTCATCGTCGTCTTCGTTGGCCTGCTCTTTAGTTTCCTCACTGGTGGGTATATGCAATCACAGCTCAGAAAATGGCGGTACACATTGCACACGGAGAGATGAATTCCTAGTTGGAGGATTATTGAGAATAATAATAAACACTTATAGGCCTATAGCCCTTTATATTGGCTTTCAAAAGCGCATTAATACGAGACAAAGAAATTAAATTGAAATACAGATAGAAGGAGAAAGAAAAAGAAGGAGGGACTGAGATGTGAGGTAATTAAACATTTTAGAGTGATGAGGAAAGGCAACTGTTATTTAAACATTTTAGAGCGATGAGGAAAAATAACTGATTGAAATAATCATCCAGAGCCATACGCAAAAGAGCTGAAAGTAAATCACAAACTATTTACTCGAATTGCCGACCCTCACGGAACTAAGACAGTAGTGTAAAAAAAGTAAGGGAAGACACGAGAGATTTTATAGTGATTTGCTCATCTGTAAGTCGAAGTCGAAGAATGAAATGTGACAGTCTGTGGTTTCTTTCTCCGCTCAGGCGCCACGGACCCAAAGGATGTAGATCCGCGCCTGCTGTCCCGTGTCTCCCGCACCCTCTGCTGCTGTGCACCCAGTGGCTGCCGCCGGAAGTTGGACTGCGATGTGCTCTACGAAGAAAAGGTATATCTAATCACAAAATTAGTCATGTAACACAAGTCCTGTATGCCGCACCAGATACCACATTTAATGGTGTGGTGATGCATATTTTTGTTATCTTTTTTTTTTAAATTATCTTTTGTAGTGTTTTTTTTTTCAAAGTTGCTGTTCATTTGAGTTCTTTGTTCTTAATCCATCGATTTTTGTAAATAATTGGTTGTTTCCTTGGCAACTTTTTTGAGGCATTTAAATTTCTAGAACGATGCGTATGACTCTGAAATTGGTTACAAATCTGTTAAGACCAAATTGCCTGATTCTTTTACCAATTGATAAGTTTTAGTTTTTTTTTTTGTGACTGTTTGCAAATTTAAGGAACAAAAAAGTCTAACATACTCTTCCCTAAAATAGAAATATGCATTAAAATTCTCAGTTTCCAATTTTACTTGGGACAAAACCATTTTTGCAGCAAGTCAACCCAAGGAATTGATACATTAAACAATCATAATATGTATTTTTCTCCACAACATTATGATTCAACCATACAACTGTACTTTCCAAAGCCAAGAGCTTGTCAGATTGCTGTTTAAGAAAAATAACGCAATCGTAGAAGCATGCATAAAGTCAGCATTGCAGAGTGTGAATCAAAATTACCCAAAACATGGATTCGGTAAACGCAGAAAAGTTGGTAAGACACTCAGTGAAAGCTTGAGGTAGTCCGACAATCTTTTTGTAAGATACTCAGTGAAAGCTTGAGGTAATCGGACAATCTTTTTGGTAAGACACTCAGTGAAAGCTTGAGGTAATCGGACAATCTTTTAGGTAAGACAATCAGTGAAAGCTTGAGGTAAGCCGACAATCTTTTTGGTAAGACACTCAGTGAAAGCTTGAGGTTATCCGACAATCTTTTTGGTGAGACACTCAGTGAAGGCTTGAGGTAACCCGACAATCTTTTTGGTAAGACACTCAGTGAAAGCTTGAGGTAATCGGACAATCTTTGTGGTAAGACACTCAGTGAAAGCTTGAGGTAATCGGACAATCTTTTTGGTAAGACACTCAGTGAAAGCTTGAGGTAATCGGACAATCTTTTTGGTAAGATACCCAGTGAAAACGTGAGGTAATCGGACAATCTTTTTGGTAAGACACTCAGTGAAAACTTGAGGTAATCGGACAATCTTTTGATTGCTAGGTCAATTTATTGTTGTCACTTTTCAATTTAATTTAACATTTTAAAGATTTACTTTTAACTTGTATTGACAATGTTGCACTTTTTGATTTTGATAAATATAGTGTGCCGTCCTATTATCGATGAATTTATTCTACAACATTGTGTTGTCACAATCACAGTGATAAGCGGCAAAGAAGAGCAAGAATTTCTCGAAATTTCATTTTCGTGATCTTTGCTCATTCCTTGACTAGTTAATGAAATAATGTTAAGGCAATCGTATTCATCATTTCTGAAGAACTAAAAAGAGCAAGATTAAATCATTTGTTAAAACTCCTTTTTATGTGTGTTTTCCATGTCCTTGTGCTATTCCATTAACACATTTTTCTAATATGAGATAATAAAATTCCAATAATGGTCCCCTCGCCCTAATTGCATCAACAAGCCTGAGTTTGCGTATGGTTGATATATGTTACTTCTGCAACACCCTGGTAAATGAGTGCCAATCTTCCTTTTAGGGTGTAATGTACACTAAAAAAAAGGGATATTTATATTCATTAATGACAGAAAGCACTGCCGAAGGAGAAGCTTCTGTAATGACACCAATAAAAAGACAAAATATAGATAACGTAGATTGTGAAATATTTTGGTCCTTCTTGCTATCTGAACTATACATCGTATATGTCATCTAACTGTGTCACTGAAATGAATACCAATTTGGAACGGATTCGACGATATGATAAAATTATCATAAAGAAAAAAATATATATAAAATAACATCTGCTTGCACTCACATAACATTTTCATTCAGGGAAACAAATAAGTTATCAGATGAAGCTGTCCATTGCATCAGCATGTGCATCCCCCGGAATTTTAAATCCGTGCCGGAGCGTCGAAGGGGACATCCGGGCATTTAAAAAAATGTATCATTGGTGGACCACGTTCAATGCACGCGCAGTGCACGAGTCGTTCCAGTGGTTTTATTGTATATCTCTCTGAGCTGTGTTTGCATTCTTAACGTCATTTTCAGGCCAAGAGCGATGCCCAGACAGACACGCTGGACGTGACAAAAGGCTCGAACTTAAACGGAGATGGTCAGTCTCGGGACATATTTGTAATCACGTCGTCAATATGATATCCCTTGAGACAGGAAGGTGTGAAAAGACGCTGTTTTTAAGTCCGTTTGTATACACGAATTGGCACAATTATTACTAAGTACCCATGTCCGTAAAACTGGATGAATTATGAGACAGTTTTAAAGTCGGTAAAATCATAATGTGCATGCCTTCGGAAACCTGAGATTGTCTGGAATTACATTTTCCTCTCTCTGTTTTAACACGACGACCCTGAATAAAAACTTCTTTTAAAAGTCTCTTTCGCATGCGATTTATATGCTAGAATGGTTTTGTACATTGTATAAAGATTATCGTACATCTCTAAATTCATTGTTACTGAAATGGCAATCAGTTCAGCAACGTCAAAAAGTATAAATTTTGGGTTCTTGTTTTTTTTATAGATACAACATAATTTAATACCGACTTATTTAGAATCATAAAATGCAAACAGACTGTAAATATATAGGACACGTTATTCTTTGAAATACCCCCTTCAACATCCCCGCCCAAGGACAGAATATTAAAGAGAAATTCTTTTGTGTATGTTGGAGCCAGTTTGTTTAACACACTCTCTATAAATGTTCAAACATGTAACACATCCCTTTATGGATTGAAAAAAAAAACCGATGCAAAGCCCAAAAGTAATTCAATTTATTTGTAGTCATGCTATGTATATCCATATATCTACGTACACTTATTTATCATTAACCCACTTTTGATGTTTGTAGTTAACAATGTTACCTAAAACTGTTTTGTATATTTGTATTTTCATGTAAAATGATGTTTGTTATTATACTGCAGGGCACTTTGGAAAGCAGTTTTTACAAAACTGAACAGGCCAACCCTGCAGTATAAAATAAATAAAACAAAATGATAATAAATACTTATCTCACGACAAGAATTCTGTAATGCAAATCTTTGAGAAGAAATTCCGAGCATTGATTTGTGATTGTGACACTATGTATAGGCCTCTATGTCTCAAAAATATTCTTCTGAAGAGAAACCCAATAATGAACAAAGTCAGCGAAGAAAAAAAAAATGAGGGCAAAGTTCTGAAAGAATTAATCCTTCCTGTCTGCAGAGAAAAGTAACAATATCATGATCATCTGAAGTGAAACCCATTGATGAACAAGGTCGGTGAAAAAAAAAAACCAGGGCAAACTTATGAAAGAAAATAGCCCTCACGCCTGCAGAGCTAAGTAACAAACAATGCGTGCGTATTCTGTGGTCGTCTAAGTTAAGCATATGTTTCCCTGAAAAAAAAAAAAGTGTGCTGTTGTTGTTAGGTTGTACTGTGAACTTCTTTGAAAATTATGTGACACAGCGGAGGCACATAAATCATAGGGACACTTTTCGTTGATTGATCTATAAAAATGTTCATTACGTTCATTGTAACTGTCATTGAAATAAGTTATTTTGATTTGAAATGTGTTTGTATCGTCATGATTGTTGAACGATGTCAATGGAAACAAAATGTTTACGTTCCCATAAATCAATAAATTAATCAATCTGAATCTGAATAAAGTAGTACGATTGTGCAGGGATTCTTCGGTATTGAAAAATGCTACTATAAAGATTACCTTATTTTATACAATAAAGGAAGACTATGTTTTGATATCTGTTATCTTTTAGCACATATCAAGCAAAACAATATTCGAGAAGTAATGACATCTTCGTCTCATCTATGATTACTTTATCATTATCATGGAGTTGCTAACGATTTATCTGTTATATTCTGTGAAAACATGAAACATCTTAAGATTCCATAATCTCTTCATTGCATGTCCAATGTCGAAGATACTTCACCAATCTGTTCTTAAAAAAAAAAAAAAAAAAAAAAAAAAAAAAAAAAAAAAAACTTGGTTACAGTATGTATTAGATTCAGCTTAAACATATGAAGTGGAATGACGCGAAAAATAACCACATGCACAGCTAGCCCGACCCGCGCGGCGTCCCCGTGCGTCAGCACGGCCTGTCGCGACACTGTACAGCGACAGGGCTGTGTATAGTTCATACATAGCAGACTCCTTGGATTTTCCAGACAATGCAAAATTAATCAGTATACATGATCTCGGTGAAATAATGCAACAGACAAGTTCATTGATATTATATATCAGCTTGATAAAGAAGTATTATGTAGGGGGCGGCGGGGGAGGTGGTAGCAAGAAGAAGCTGCCTGGTTCGTCAATAAGTCCTCCAAATGGAGGAGATTTGACTTGCACACTCATGATGTCCTTGCCGAGAAATTCTCACTCGGTTTATCACAAATGACCACATCTGTTTCTTGACAATCATCATGTCACGAAAGACTTGAAAAAGAATGTTGCCTGTACTGTTTGTTCATTTTGTTTTGTTTTTTAAAAACACACCGATATTGCAGTGTGGTAAACAGCCCCGGACTTATCATTGATAATCACATCGATATGATGGAGCAACACATTCCTCTTTCATTTCTTTGCTTTCAGTTCCTGATATGATAAACGCAACATTGCTGAATCTTCAAACATTTTACGCAGACCAGATGATAAATATTCTTGATAAACTCTCTATAACGTGGGACTTTCCCATCCATGGCACGATTTCATTTTGATACCAAATAAAATGTTTGCATTATACAAACTCGGAGCAGTTTCAGTAAAAAAGCGAAAACATATGGTCAATATGTGTGAGTGTGTGCGTCTATGTGTGTGTGTGTGTTTTAAATGCACAATTACGATTACATTTTGTCGATTATACTAGAGGTAAGACCCTTCTCGAACAATAGCCACAATGGCCGATAGCAAAAGTGCTCTTCCGCCTCGGGTTGAGTGAAAAAGCTCCAGATCGCACTTATATTTCACTTTATAGGCCCCTCCGAAGAGGAGGCATTGTCAAATGGTATATCTTATACTTTTCTTTTGAGTTGATGTTGTTTCTCTACAACGAAGCGATTGACGCAGGTGAAAGCCCACGGTGAAGATTTGGTGAGCTACCTATCTAATACAATGTAGAAAAATACCTGTGGAACACCACGAATTAATCACGTGTTGGCAGTGTCGTTTAATGGATATGAGAGCATGCTTTCTCGTTAATATGGCGTGCTCGCACCTATTTTAGCCGAGAGTGGAAAATAGTTCGGTTGCTATTTGAGCAGCCTGAATCTAAACAAACATGTTGGCTTTAGCTGCGATGCAAACGCAAACGGCTTCCAGAATGGCCATCCGGAATTACATTTCACATCCCAATGATTTAAATTTGTTGTTGTAAAGGAGTAGAGGTGAGCTCAGATTTTTCCAAAAGGGGTTTACATGGCGAAGGAAAAGCTGTGGGAACGGATCAAGAACCTAATCTCAAAATTTAAAAGCGGTTAATATGATAAGTTATTGTGTGTTTTACAAAGTATTTGTGTCAATGATAAAAATGACAGTGTACTATGTCGAAGTCTACAATCCAGTCGTATCGATTTTCTTCCTGAAACAATTGCACTTTGTTTACTTCTGTTTAGTATGTTGGCATCTCTCTTTGTAACATTTTATTCATGAAACTGTGAAATGCGAATATGGTCAACGGTAATTAGGGCAAAGGTAAGAAAGACAAAGAGAGAGAGAGAGATGATAACGTTAAGGTAGAAAGTGTCTGCGGTGTCGATGATAAAATCAAGCGCAACGCAAATGACAATCTAAAGAAATTGGTATTGACCTTGAAATAAAACATTTTGTCCGAAATTTGTGTCAAGTTATTGTGGAGTTTTTAAACTCTCTTATTTTCACAATTGACAATTCTATCTATGGCATTTTTGCCTTTAGCATTTTATTTATCTTTATCTGGTATTTGAAACTACCCAATTGAATTATCAACATTCATATATTGTAGTTTATATGACATCCGTCAACATTAATTCAATGAGCTGGCTATCGATTTTTATTGTTCACACTATTATGCACAGTATACGTTATCAAAAGATATAGATCCTGTCTTCAGCGTACATATGAATACATCACCATTCTAAACGGTTGAACAAATTCCTAAAAGAGTACTGATGATGCAAAAAAAAAAATGTACTGCTTCTTTATTGAATCAAAAGTACTGTCTTTTCTGTATTATATGCAAATATAAATGTTTTACAAAGATTTTTGTTATGCATACAGTATAAATTAAAGTTTTGTATTGCTCCTTTGTGATTTGGTTCTGTTTTGTTTAAATTTGTCACACCAATGTAATTCATTTTATTTGATTTGAGAAGCAAAATAGATAAGGACGAACGAACAAACGAACGAAAACGATGTGTAATTATTTGTAATTATTTGTATTTACTGTTTTTCCTTTCTTCGCGACATCATTAAACTGGTTAGACCCCCCCCCCCCTAGAAGACATCGTTGTCCACGAAATAGTTTGAATGAGCTTTATTTCAAGTGCAACAATCCTGTAAAAGTGACTAAATATCCCATCAGTTATTATAGACATGATAACTTACAATACTGCATACGCCCTGTTTATATCACTTTTGAATACTGCTGTACAAGGAATAAACATTCACACACAACAGACTAAATGCGAAGCCCAGCAGTGTTTAATGCTCATTGTCGCATGCACCATTGACGCAACTGTGATTGAACATTTTGTACATTCGCGGGCGAGTGGAAAATTGTTTGTATGTATGTAATATTTTACTTTATCCGAGTTTTTGTCTGCTTGTCTCCCTTGTGCGTAGACTGTCTAGAATTTTCCTGTCGCTGGTTCTTGTTATTTTTAACGTCACGCAATCTTCCAAACGGTATTCATCCACCACGTTTTGAATTTATTGCTCATTTTGCAGTAGGTGCCCACTATAATATACTTATAAATCATATCTCTTTGTATCAAATGACTTATTAGCTATTTAAGTTCTAATCCAGATTTGCCACCAGAATAATCATACTCACTGACATTTTCTCATAATTTCATTTTGTGTCTTGTGGACACTTTAAAGTCGAATTGCAAATGATTACACTCTAAACACAAATGTCGAATTAGCATTTAAAAGGGCCGAGGAGTGACAACATTTTCAAAGTGTTGGTTTTCCTGCTAGATTCAACATTTAAAATGTTATTTAAAAGTTGGATGCAACACTTCAAAAATGCTGTCACTCCTCGGCCCTTTAATGTTGAATCAACATTTGCGTTTTTAGAGTGTACAATTGACTGGGTATACAAGCGTGGGTCTTGTGTGTACATTTGTAAATGATAAGATTGTGTGTGCGCGTGTGTGCATGTGTGTATATGACGAATTTATGTTTGTACTTCTTATTACTGTCACGTCTGCTGCTGTAAATCTTAAATTCTAGCAGTTTCTGTTTTATCTCCGATTCCCAGTTTTCTTCCTTGTCCACACACTCCTTTATTACGGCTATAACACTCAAGCATACGCCCACAGACATACATACACTAACACAGACGCCATATTCGCACATACACACATACACCAAACACAATCACATTTAAAATGTGTTCATCCAATCACACTCACCCGCAAAGTGCGTTGGTTCTCGTCAAGCCGATGTCACGGAGTGGTCAAGACAAGCAGACAACAGGATGAGGACCTTGGCAACGCGGGAACGAACTTCGTAAAAAGGGGTCTGGATAACTCCCGACGCAACACCTGGTAAGATGAATCTACAAAACATCGCTGCGAAGAGCCGTCATTAATCACCTCGTAAATGATTAAGACATCTTGATATGCAAACATGTTTTTGAATAGGCGAAAGAGAGGGTTGTGGGTTTTATGCTACACATTCTTGGTACTTGGATATCGAGGGACATCAAACTTTCATTATTATGTTAAAAACGACCGTTACCTAAGTATATAAAGAGACTGGCGCAATAAATCAAGAGTCAGTCACAGTCGAGCATCGGGCCTGGCCATAAACCTGCAACCAGAGAAGACAGTGTTGACTTGGGGCCTTGATTTTTGTTCTTATTACCCCCTGCTGTACCACTGAGATCTATACACAGTGACGGGTCATTTTCTCAACACGCTCTCATTTCCACCATGCACGGCCTAGGTAAGTGCAGACCAAACTCACTTTCATGGTAGCTGTAAATACGTGCCTCTCTCTGTTAATGTGTTGGGAGCCGAAAGGGGATCGGATCTCTTTGCCCCAGTTAAAGGGGGAACAAGCATCCTCCAATAATGGCGGAACAGATGATACACTATAAAGATTGCGTTCATATTTACTGTGCTGGGATCAGTGGCACGTATAATTTCGTAATAACCATTGTGTCAATAATTAAGTTTAATTGGTCATGAACTATTTATCTGTCGCATTACGCGGTAGAGTTTAAACCTGTTGAGACCTCTTATGTATTGATTATAACTCCGTAGTTATATGCCATTAAAAAAAAAAATCTAAATCACTGAAATTTTATCCTAAAGATAAACAGTTTTGGATAACCTCTTTCACGAACTTCCAATAAGTATAATCAAACATAATACTAGGGTCGTACAACAAAACTTGAAGACTGGCGGTCGGTGCTACATATTATCTCCTACCTGCAGAGTATGTATTGAGAGGTTAAAGGAGAAGACTATAGCACTGGCTATTATGTCACTTTTCCATATTTTTTATATAACAAAATTGCGGGCATTAACCTTGAACTGCAAAATGGAAAGTGGTATTCGTAATCTACAGTACAATAACATGATAAATCAAATTCATGCACTATCAACTTTTGAGTGAAATATATTCAACCCTTTCTTGCAATACATTTATGGTTGTTTGCATTTGGGTTTTTTTTTTCATTCAATAACTTAATTGACCTGACATGATTGGGCTGAATTTCTGAGAACTTATGTACTTTAAGATAATTTATTTTTATTACGCACTATATTAGTATTGTATACTTAATCTTATGTTGTGACTTCAACTTGTGCCATTTTCCTATAATATAGTCAATCCCTGCTAATAAAGATGGTTCCTCACTTATATCTCCAATCGTTTTTTTTTTCCCAATAACTTTATTCGAAGTGTTTCCTCTGCTACTGTACCTTCAGTCTGGCATTGCATTTTTTAATTTGTCTTCAATTTTAACGTTTTCCCAATATTAGTTATTATTATATTTACTCAATAATGTGTTAATGATATAATTCATACAATGCGCATTGTGAATATTAGATATTTAATATCCTTCAAAAGCCATTATTTATGCTATGCTCCACATTGATATTGCCTAACCTTAATCATATAACCTCAGCTTGGCCAATACTCATCAGACTCCCCTGAATACAGTGCTGTTTGCAGCAAAAGAAAGCCCTCTGTATTATTTGTTACTCTCCCATACGTTGACATACAAATTTATCGTTTGCTTCTCTTAAGTTATTAAAAATGAACGAGTTGTGTTTTTTTTTAATCTAAGTTAGGATAATTCATGTACATGTATAGTAATAATTTACTCCCGTTTTTTTTTTATTCCATGCTCCCAAAATATCAATCATTCCAGAATTATCCCACTCATTGCTCCAAAGAGTTTCACTTACCACTTATTCGAACGAATTTAGCTAAGAATGAACTATTCATACCGAACAAATTGCTAGAATTCCCTGAATCATAACATAAAACTGCTCATTTTACATACATAATATACTCATTAGTGGGGGCGCTGTGGCATAGCGGATAGGACTCCAACTCCCAATCGAAAGACCCGAGTTAGATTCATATTTTTCAATTCATCGTGTACTAAAGTAACGAAAATCTCTTTTTTCCCCTCCCATTAAAGTGTAGAACAATGTTATACCTGACAAGATTACTACAAATCAATTCCGATAACTGCAAAGTAACTCTAATAAATCGAATTTGAGGGTAATGCATAATTGCATTTGAAAATTAAAAAAGGCAGGAAATTTCTATGTGTGCAAACAATATGACAAGTTGTGGGGCAATGACATAAAGAGTCAACATCAACTCACTCATTTGTATACTTATACTGACTGTTCAAGAAGTGTTTTGAGAAAATTAGCAAAACTTCACTATTGCATAATATCCCTAATTGTTATTTTGTTGTTGTGCTTGTAAATCTTTACTCTTTCTTTTCAGACTAACTTGTCCGGAATTGTCCTTTAACAATGACCTGTGTACTTTTACTATAATTTTGTTACTATTGTGAAATGCTTAAAGCTGCCTTGATGATTATAATATGACAACCACAAATATATACTGAGTCTATTGCAAACGCTTTATGAAGCAGTACTCGGGAGAAATTGATGCTTGTTAATTACTGGCGTATTTAGAATTGTTGCAACGCCAGTTGAGACAGATAACAAACAACAAAGTACCACAGTTCTCCCTCAATGAAGAATAAATGAAGCAAACTAATATAAGGTGTGTTTGGGTGACGGAAAATGTGTTTGCAGCATGCACGATTGAGGAGAAAAGTCTCACTTAGTGTCGAGAGATTTGTGAATTAATTATAGTATTTAGGAGATTTCATATCCTTTTCCTCTGCAGTGGTTTTACTGGCGATAAGCTACATGGCAGCATTTTCGACAGACACAACAGAAGCGCAGATGCATCGCAAGAAAATCATAATTGGCAGGAGAAACGGACCGGAACAGCTCCCCCTATGGTCACAAGACAGCAACACCAGGTCGTTCTCCATGTATGATCTGGACGGAGATGGGTTCCTCTCACAGCGTGAGTTCTACAGCCTGCCGCTTTGCCGAGATCCCCCGCCATGTGGTAAGGGAGTTGTTGGGAATGAGTGTGTCCAAAATGATAATCCCATTCCAAAGAGATTTTCCCTCATCGGTCACTCATCGGAAGCAAAGTTTACCGTTTCCGGCCACCCACCGAACTGTATCTGATTAATGTCCGATAAATACGACTTGTGTTGGTTGACTATCAGGCCAGTGTCAGACATGTCGTGCGGTGATCCGATGAGGCAAAGTCGTCCGATGAGGATCACCCGCGACTTGTCTGACACTCACCTGATAGTCGACCAACAGAGTCGAAGTTATCAGACTGCGATCCGATACACTTCGGTGGGTGGCCGGAAGCAACAACGATGAGTGACCGATGAGAAGAAATTTCTGGGGAATGGGGGTGTTAGAGGTTAGGGACAATGTCTGGAGCTCAATTAGTAAATTGGACACCTTTATTTCTTGTGATGTTTTGTCGCGACCACAGAATTAATAATGGCTTCCGACGTCACGTTGACCATATCAAGAATATTTATGAATTAAATGAAAATCTTACCCTAGGGACATCTTACTTCAAAAACACCGAATGAACATTAACAAAAGCTGCAGATCACAAGTATACAAGCGAAACAGAAAATTAGGACAGTTTGAAAGACTCATAGTCATGTAACATGGCCTTGATTGGCACGCAGACATATTCATTTTGGTCACGTCACGGAGACGTTTTGTTACTAAAGTTCGTGTTGTGGGCGAAAAGTCGCACAGTCTTGAAGGAGCTCCTTTTCTTTTGAATTTCTTTGCACAAGGTACATCAAACAAATTGCTCCTTTAGATGACACTGAACAGAGAAAATAATTCTTGCTTTTGATAAATATGGGGGAAAAACACATCGTAGTTTGATATACAGAAAACAAAAGGATGATAGCTTTCTTTCTACGCATCAGATTTAGCCAGAGCTTTAACATTGCTGTCGCATTGGAGACAGGATTCAAGTCACATTTTTCGCTTTTTCAATGGTTGTTTTCCTCGCTCGGTTAAAGGCACATATAAACTTTATTTTCTTTCTTACTCTTTCTCATGTAAAAGGCCGCCGTCAGAGGTACATTGTATAAAGATACGCTGATATTACCATTCAGAAATTCAATGGGTACATTGAATTGCCATAAAAAAGTTGCCATAAAAAAGATTACACTGTTTTGTTATTCTTATGTAGGTCCCATAGCACAAAGGAAAGGAAAACAACCATGAAAACAGGAATAGAAAACACAAAGGCCTCCAAAGAAGAACTAATTATCCAGTAAGGACAAAAGAATGGCGTGTACTTGAAAGAGACTGAGAGAAAACGAGGAGAGCGATGGCGCGAAAGAGGCGGGAACATGACAAAATGTCACGTGTCCCGCACATGATGAGTCACATGATTCCAGAGCATGTGTTCTTTGGAGATCTCCACATTGCCTTCATCCCATAACTGCATTAGACTCCCACAGATTCTCATTTCTCATGGTTAAGCACCAATGATGTTCTCGCATTGTCATCGCAAGAATAATATTATAATATCCATGACCGCTTCTTGGAAAGCCCATCGATTGAAATTTGTGTGAGAGATTACAATTGTTCAACAGTCATGACAGCACGAGCTCGAACAGATTCTGCTACATGTATTACCAGTTGCAGATCCGTATCATTTGGATGAAAAAAAAATAAATGGTAGGGCTGGCTGCCTGTAAAGCGCTCTCCAGTTAGAGATATCGTGCCGTGCTATTAAAGTGAGCTGGCTTATTATTCTTGAACACTATTACAACAGTGCTATGAAATTTATAGCGGGTTTTTACATACGTTGTCTTTCTATTATGTTATATTTCAAACTTACCATCTTACCATATTGTCTATTTCAGATATTCGCTTCTCTCCCTAAATACTTGTACGCACACTCATACAAAACTGCATGACTGTTATAGACTTTAAATCAGCCTGCCGAGTAGTGAGTGGCACACACTGTCTCATTGATATGAAAACAAACTTGCAGTTTTCGTGATAATTGTCAGGGACATTTCTCTTATGACCATCTATATTTCGATTAAAGTAAAGTTCTATATGTGTATATGTGTTAACGCCAACATTTTTTTTTTAACTGACTGAAATAGCAGAAACGTCTTCTCCTCAATCTTTAACGTACAGATCTGACGATGTTGGCCGAGGAACTTAAAGACGAACTGAAGACAGAACAAAGTGATTGGAGACGATAGAAAGAGCGCCCTCACAGCATTCACTGCCACCTGGTTATACAATCCTTCTCCCACCGCGTCATTTCCAAAGAAAAGGAACTTCAAATGAAATACGCATTTCAATAGCTGTCACCGTAAATAAGGGGCGCATTTCATCAAGTGTTTTGTCGATGATTTTTACTGAAAAATTTGCTCTCAGACGGTCAGATGCGAAGATTTTTCAGAAGCTTAAAACTGCTGTCAGTGATTGTTGTCAGTGAGTTTCGTAAACGCTGCCACGGTCTTAAAGGTCTTAAAGGGATCGTACAGTTTTGGTTGAGACCTAATTTCAGGTTTTTAACATTTTTTTGGTGAGATAATGAGAAACTTCTTATGAAATATGAAAGAGCATTTAATTCTATGAGGAATTCAACGTTTATTTGATGAAAATCGGTTTTGAAATTGCTGAGATATCCAAAAAAGAGCGATTCTAATAAAGTGTGGGACCAACACTTTATTACGATCGCTTTGTTTTACTTTGTTGGATGTTTCAGTCATTCCAAACCCGATTTTCATCAAATAAACTTTGAATTCCATTTAAAATGGTATGCTCTGTACTACATGTATATCATAAGTGTTTTCTTATGGGTATCTCGCAAAAAGTTAAAAGCCCAATTCTCATCTCCACCAATAAGGTACCATCCCTTTAACTTCTCCAGAAATGCTGAACGTTAGTTATTTTTTAATGGCTAATTAAAGCATGTCCAAAATTCCATCAAGCAAAGGCGGAGAATGGTACACCACCGAATCACGAAATTTGGAGGCCGGAGTTAATTTGGGAGTATTGTAAACAAAACAAATATTGATTTCTTTGTTGTTGTTTTTGTTGCTTTTTTGGTATGCAATCAAACTTGATTTGCCTTCAGATTGATAATAAAGCCGCAGCGAAAAAGAAATCAAAATCCATTTAAAAAGTTTTGCAAAATCAATACCTTTCTGCAGTCACTGACGAAATGAAATATACGGTTTATCTCTTCTGTTGGCTTAAATGGTCATTTGTATTCAAACCATAATTATGTTTGTAACACGTTTTGAGTTCTTATTTTCTCACTGTCCAGCTGTGTGCGTTGGCTCGTGTTTCAATGCTGTAGAACTGAAGACAAACATTCCTTGACTGCAATATGTTATTAGTTTTTAAGTTGTTCTGTCATAGTTTAAATTTGTTTTGATCGACTGTAACTTGTGGGTAATAAACTTGGTCTGTAAAAATGTGTTGTTACCAGCAAAGATGAAGTCAAATTGATCAGTCACTCTCTGCAGTGTACACTTTTGATTCTTGCAATTATCAGTACTTGCATAAGCATATTATTTTGATGCTCTGACTGACAAAAATTGACGAGCGCCATTACCTTTGGAATGTACAACCGTTGGAATATCTTTCCTGATATATTACATAAAACTTTATGTAAACAATATAAAGTCACAATGTAGGCCTGTATATGAAGAGCTTGATCGCAAAAGGGGCTAAGCGCTATTTTCAAAAATTTTGAAATAAATCCATCTTCAGGTAGAACAACCCTTCCAAAGATACTTCACTTGTTGCATAACAAGGAATATTCTTGAAGTTATAATTAAAACTGTCCAATAGTATTTTCTTTGTTTTAAGCACGTTCGATATCAAATGTCTGAAATTGACAAGAACGGACTTAACTTGTTTTGCGACCAACTCTTCATATATATATATATATATTTATATATATATATACACACATATATATATATAAACATATATATATATAAACATATATATATATATATGTACATATATCAAATGCCTTTTTGCTACATAAAGTTATGTTTTTTTTTTTGTCAATTTCAACAGCTTGTGTTAGTCTGTACAAACGTTTGTGTGTTGTTGTTTTTTTTTTGGGGGGGAAATAAAGTTTTAAAGAAATTGATCTCATGAATAAATATTGTTGACAAGAATGACAGCTGATATTTATATCTTACTGTTGAGGATTCCACTTTGTTGAGCTCTGATTGTGCTTTCAATGGTGAATCGGATTTGTTTGTCGGTGATTAGCAATGCTGACTACTCAGACTTACAACACCAACATGCAAACACACTAAGAAAGACAGTCTGTTCCTGTACACAAAGTGTTTATCATATTAATGTTTACAACAAAATGATGTATCTCCCTTGTCACCAACATTGCCGTGTTTTATCGCCCACTTACCCGAAGAGGATGCGGAAGACTTGTTCGTGCGTTGGTTTGTTTGAGCGTGTGCATGCGTGGGTGTGTTTACACGATGGTTTTCCAATCAGGATGTAAAAACAAAGACTCTATTCCACAAAGGGTTCTTTACCCAGTTTTCAAAGTTAATCGAATCCAACTCTGTCCCTTCTAACCTCTGAACTTCACCAGGGCTGGTTGGTGGTGGATTGGGGTTGGCGATTTTGTCTGTTTGGTGTGCTCGTCTCCCACCCTACACCAGTCCTGTTGATGAAGGTCTAAAAGAAACACACACACACACACACACACACATACACACACACACACACACACACACACACACACACACACACACACACACACACACAAAGACCGGATGGGTGTGGTGAATAAACAACGCCGAACCCATGTGCGTCCATTGCATACATCTTTTCTCCCCACACACTTATCTATATTTTGTTTGTAAAAATAATTTGTAGGTTTAATCATTTGTCAAGTAGACACACCTATCAGTAATCAGTTTGCTTCTGCAACCACATTGGCAGACATTGTTGGATTTTGTTGGAATATCTCACCAGAGATGAGGGGAGATAATATTGCTCTTAAGCGACTTATTGACCTCGACCGTCCCTGCGATGTCCGCGAAATTTTTGTAAATAATGATAATATAATGTCCACTCATAATGTCTCAGGAAGATAGGCAAAGAAGGTTACACCCAATATTGATCACAATCTTAGATTTTCCCCTGCTTTTTAAACCTGTATCTAATTAAATAAGCATACTATACCGTCCTTATTACGAAGAAAATTTCTAGTATTCCACTTCGAGCAATAAGTGATCATTATCTTATAGGGTTCATCTCTATCAACATGTTTACCATGAGTTCCATGGGGGAAAAGTGGGGAATTGTGGGGTTCTCTGCATACAGCATGTATAGGGGTTTGGGTATACTTGATTACGCTACGCACATATTAACAGTCTTGAACTCTCAAGGTATTTACACGTACATTTACACGTACATTTACGTAATTCTTTCTCAGTGGTCATACACAAAGTAGCGTTCACACGGATGGAAAATCGAAATCAGAAAGAAAAAAATAACATTCTAATCACATCAAATTAAGTTTGATTACTAAAGTTGGAAGTAACTGGACTCAGAACTCATCGGCCAAGAAATCTTACCATTGTACCTAGTAAAAGAGATGGAGACTGTGTCGGACATGAGACGGTCACCAAAGTCATGAATACATATAACTACGTATGAATTTACCTATTTTTGCAGCTGCTGTAAACAGAATTCAGAGTAAACGACATTGGATAACACGTCAGGCGCACAGTTGTAATTTATTTCATCTATTTCTTTTTCATCTCCTTGCACGTGTAGATAAGACAAAGATAGAAAAGACCAAGGTGAATGATGGAGAACCAAAGCACTTACTGGGATGAAGCCTTGTTCATCTTTTGTGTTTGATCTTCTTGAACGTCCTTCTAAGCTGTAGACGTACAAGTGGTCGGGAATAGCTTCTCGTCTTTACAAAATGGCCGTCATCCGGTCAAAGTGTATCCAATGTATTGTTCAGAGAAACTATAGCGAGAGGGAAGCGAGTAAACAATCATCCAGAATTTACCCCCATGCACAGATCTCGATTGGTGTATATCAACGGCGTAAATCCATACTGAGGAGTGGGGGGGATGGTCACCATCACCACGATTACAAGCCCATAACCGGACCGGCGCAGCCTTTTTTTTTTTTTTTTTTTGGGGGGGGGGGGGGGGAGAAGCTTTGTGCCCCCCACCCCCCCCCCCACACACACACACACTTTACAGGGATCGGATGCCCCACTCTTTTGCATGAAATATAAAGTGGGAGAAAAGTGGCAGCAACAACATAAAGACTTTTTGTTCTTGTTGCTTTTTTTTTTTTTTTGCTTGTCAGACGACTTTCGGCAGAAATCAGACCTTAAAAGTATGAAAACATTTTTTTTTTTTTTTGGGGGGGGGGGGGGGGAAATATCTGTGAGAGGGAGCGGAACGACCGAACGGGGGAAGGGTGTGTATGGGGGGGGGGGGGGGGGGTAATCCCTCTCCCACACGAGGAAGATTTTGCATTTTCAGACCTGAAATTCAGCGATCTGGTGTGGTGAACATTTTGTTTTCTTTTCTTTAAATAAACAATAAGAAAATGAAATATTCACAATATATTATTGAATGACAAAATCGTGGTATTTCAGCTCTTGCTGTGCGACATCACTGTGAAGGCCTACTTAATAATGGGGCCTATCATCAGCGTAGACAGGATTTGATCTTAGGAGGAGCGGTTATGTGAGGGAACGAATCAAGCGAGGGGGGAGGGTATGGTAGGGGGGTTTCCCCCTCCTACGGTGAAATCTCTTTGCGTTGAAAATTTTGACATTTTTCAGTCCAAAAACTGCCGTTTGTAGCTATATTCTTCGCTTTGGAAATTAAGGGAGGCACACCAGGCGCAACTGCTGTCAATCACTGGCAGCAACATCAGGAGAATGGCATAGCGATTAAATGCGAGCGAGCGGAGCGAGCGAGCATGAAAATTTTGACATTTTACAGTCTAAAAACTGCCGTTTGTAGCTATACTTTTTCGCTTTGGAAATTAAGGGGGGCCGCATCAGGCGCAACTGCTGGCAATTACTGGCAGCAACATCAGGAAAATGGCATAGCAGGTAAATGCGAGCGAGCGGGGCGAGCGAGCTTGAAAATTTTGACACTTTACAGTCCAAAGACTGCCGTTTGTGGCTGTATTTTTTCGCTTGGAAATTATGGGGGCACACCGGGCGCAACTGCCGGCAATCGAGCAGCAACATCAGAATGGCATAACGATTAAATGCGAGCGAGCGAAGCGAGTGAGCTTGAAAATTTTGATATTTTACAGTCCCACATGTCTTTTGTGGCTGTACTAGTATTTTTTCGCTTTGGAAATTAAGGGGTGGGGGCGCACCGGGCGAAAACTGCTGGCAATTACTGGCAGCAACATCAGGAGAATGGCATAATGATTAAATGCGAGCGAGCGAAGCGAATGAGCTTGAAAATTTTGACATTTTCCTGTCCCAAAAACTGTCGTTTGTGGCTGTATTTTTTCGCTTTGGAAATTAAGGGGGCGCACCGGGCAAAAACTGTTGGCAATTACTGGCAGCAACATCAAGAGAATGGCATAATGATTAAATGCGAGCGAGCGAAGCGAGCGAGCTTCAAAATTTTGACATTTGACAGTCCAAAAAATTGCCGTTTGTAGCTATATTTTTCGCTTTGGAAATTAAGGGGGCGCACCGGGCGAAAACTGCTGGCAATTACTGGCAACAACATCAGGAGAATGGAATAATAATTAAATGCGAGCGAGCGAAGCGAGCGAGCTTCAAAAATTTGACATTTTACAGTCCCCAAACTGTCGTTTGTAGCTATATTTTTCGCTTTGGAAATTAAGGGGGGCGCACCTGCTCACAATCACTGGCAGCAACATCAGGAGAATGGCATAGCGATTAAATGCGAGCGAGCGGAGCGAGCGAGCTTGAAAATTTTGACATTTTACAGTCCCCAAATTCGTTTGTAGCTATATTTTTCGCTTTGGAAATTAAGGGGGGCGCACCTGCTCACAATCACTGGCAGCAACATCAGGAGAATGGCATAGCGATTAAATGCGAGCTTGAAAATTTTGACATTTTACAGTCTAAAAACTGCCGTTTGTAGCTATACTTTTTCGCTTTGGAAATTTAGGGGGCACACCGAGTGCAACTGCCGGCAATTACTGGCAGCAACACCAGGAGAATGGCATAGCGGTTAAATGCGAGCGAGCGATGCGAGCGAGCTTGAAAATTTTGACATTTTACAGTCCAAAGACTGCCGTTTGTGGCTGTATTTTTTCGCTTTGGAAATTAAGGGGGCACACCGGGCGCAACTGCCGGCAATTACTGGCAGCAACATCAGGAGAATGGCATACTGATTAAACGCTAGCAAGCGAAGCGAGTGAGCTTGAAAATTTTGACATTTTCCAGTCCTAAAAACTGTCGTTTGTAGCTATATTTTCGCTTTGGAAATTAAGGGGGGCGCACCGGGTGCACCTGCTGTCAATCACTGGCAGCAACATCAGGAGAATGGCATAGCGGCTAAATGCGAGCGAGCGGAGCGAGCGAGCTTTAAGATTTTAAAATTTTACACTCCAAAAACTGCCGTTTGTAGCTGTATTTTCCGCTTTTGTTTGTCCCACTTTTATTTGAGAACCACCCCCCCCCCCCATAGACGCCTCTATACATATTAGGTTGCTTTTGTTAAGTGAAAGATCTGCTGCACACTCTTTGATTAGGGAATATACATCTATGTCAAAAGTGTACAAAGTTTTATCCCTTATCCTGTATAGCGGACCTTTTGCATACATGTTCATGATTGCAATACAACGATCTGGTGCATAGTTCTGGCGATATTTGGACAATTTTCCATTAAGAAAGTTCGAGATTTGTCCTCATCTCGGGAATTGCTTGGGGGATAAATGATTTGTCTGTCTAAACACTTCCTTTGGGGCGGGGCAAATGCCCCTTTGCCCCCCCCCCCCCATAGATTCGACGTCCCTGATCTTCCCTTGGTATGCCCATAGATGTATCCTGACTGAGTCATCAGTCACTGTCGTTTCTCAGGAATGATTCAGGAAATGGAGGGGATTCAATTATGGCGATAAAGTTGTTGTTATTGTTTGTTTGTATGTTTGTATGGTCCCCAGTTACTCGCGTCATAGCATGTTTACATGTAGACCTATACTATTTGACGTTGTCAACGCCTGAGCCATACCTTACAGTGTATGTCGATGTTACTTTCTTCGCGAGCGAGCGAAGCGAGCGAGCGCTTGAGAAAATTATACATTTTCCTACAAGATAGAATACTGTTCAGCTCTGTTACCTGTCTGAAGGCCGGCGTACAAACGTCATGCAACATGCCAAAATTGATACAATCACATTTCTGCTTCCTCCATTTTTTCCCCTCAAAATTCAGGGGGGGATGATTGTACAGGCCATCCCCCCCTCCTCCATTTCAGGGGGGGATATATCCCCCCCATCCCCCCCGGGATTTACGCCCATGGTGTATATCGATGAACGTTTTTCCTGGCTATCCCCGTCATTATACCACCGGAGGAAGAAAAATCGAAGAACCTAATATCTGAAAGATCTCTCCTTTGTTTGTGTATCGTGTTTCATGAAATATAAATGGAATGACTGCAGTACATGAAATCTTACCATTTTCATGGTCTGGTCAGCAGTAGATGTTGTACATTGTGTTCATTTTCCTTGTAATAACAATAAAAAACAGAGTATACAGCATATTTACATGAGAAAAGGAAAAACAGGGCTAGATATTCCCTTTGATGTGAGGACCACAAAGCTCTATTTTCTCTCTGTCATAGACAAATTGTCAATTAGATTGCATTGTGTTGCGGCTAAGACATGAGGGGAACAATCAATTTCACTTTCCACTTGCCCTTTATGAAACCGTGTAGGCCTATATAGTGCATTTTCTCCAGCCAGTGTTAATTTTACCTCGATACTGTCGGTATCCTGAGTGTGCTGCTAGCATTTTTCTATTTCATCGCGGAAACTTGAGATCAGAAGATATTCTAGACAAGATAACGCTGATCGGCATGTATTCATTGCTCTTCTGGGCGGAATGGGGGGGGGGGGGGATAACCTTCCGTTGAGTTCAACAATCGGCAAAGTGAAGTTCATCTGCCTTGGAGACCAGCATTATAGAGGACGCCCTCTGTGGCACTGATATTTGTATATCGTGGGTGCGAAAGTGAGTGTGTTCTTGTCATTTCTGCAAAACATCATAATTATCGATCGCTAATTATTCATTGCCGAAACAGGAAGAGTAGGTTGTTATTTATCACAGGGTCGTCTTAGCTCACGTTTCCGACCACGCTCTGGCTACTGTTCACTGAAGCTTACTGATTTATTTCTTTTGTTACCAAAGAGACAGTATACAATCTCGTTTGTTACTACCAACTATTGCAATTTGTGCCAGTTCAAATTGTAGTCTTATTTACATTGGTTTTGACACCCTTTTAAATGAAGCTACAATTCTACACGGGATAATGTCATGCGACATTTAATTAATACTTTTTTCCCCCGTTGCCAGCAGGGAGGATACCACTCGAGCAAAGCACTCACATGCCTGCACAGAACGACCAGATAGCATAGTCCTGGGCTTAATTTTGAGCAGACTGCACAAACTCCCTCTACGGAAGGGTTGCATCATGTAATTCTACTTTTCTCGTTTCACCTTTCTGTTTTACCTATGCGCCGATGGCATGTGACACTTTTAAAGTTGGCACGTGTTTCGCTTGATACTTGCTTGACCTTTTATTAAAAGGTCAAGCAAGTATCAAGCAAAACACGTGCAAACTTAAACAGAGAAGACAAATAATGAGCAGCTGGATCAGAGTAACCGGATTTGCTTTATTCATTATGTGTTTGTGTTCATCAGTCACCTTTTGGTATCAATGTTTGTTTGTTAGCATCCTCTGTCATTTTTTTTTCCGTTTTATGCATTCATAACTTTCTATGTTACAGTGTAATCGTAAGTGTAATTGAGTCTTTTGACATTGAGATATGAATACCTTGATTAAAGACTATATAATGTCTGTACGGAGATGGTTTGAAAATAACAAGAAATTGCTTACTCATGCTAAGTCTTTTACTTTAACCAGCGATATACCAAGTAATAATAAATCTTCAAAGCATTCTGCAAACCCTCATCCGATTAATCCTAGCCACATAATGTATCCTTCTGACATCATCCACTGTCATGTTCACTGTTTGCCTTTTCTTTTTCCTCACAAGTCTTGAGTCTAGTCTCATCTCTAGACTGTATTTTTTTTTCAGTCTGATTATATCTCTTAGCAGAGGTCCCATATATTAACATCTCTAACTCCTTTACATATTTTCTCTAAAATGCATCAAACCTTTTCCCCGATGTTGTGAAGTCATCACGACGAATACTGGCAGAAAATTTTACCTGTCATGAGTCACTAACAATAATATTGCATCTGTATAGTTTGTGACTTTTCAAATCTTAAAACAATAAAAGCGAATGCATAGACAATTCCAAAGAGCAACATTTTCACCGATGTGTAGATAACGCGCACATGTCAACATCATCTCATGTATTTGAAAAACAAAACAAAACAGCTTCCATCTGCACTTTACTCTTGATAGCAGGGGTGTGTAGCCGCGTGATTTCATATTCAATGGAATTACATTACCATCCTCCGTGGAACGCCGGGGGTCATAAAAACCTCATTGCGTGACCTACATTATGGTATTATGATAAGCGGAATAGCATGTAATCAAAGGTTTTGCGATGAATACATTACTTCTCGTGATTTCACAGGCCTTTTCAAAACAAACGTGTTTCTGCCACAGACATAAACCGAAAAGTGAACTCATTGCAGCACCTAATCTCTTGGTCTCAAAGTCTAGCAGACGACATTCAAAGAAGCTGACAAGGTACGCAGGATGTCAAGTCACTCCTGATATCGTTCAACCAACATCGTACTACCAAGATGTAAACAGGTGTGGTGTGGTAAAGACCAAAGAGTTACAGACTTGGTAGTTCTTCCAGAGTCTTCTTAGATTTGACATTTTGAAGTCTTACATTCTGCTTCCTTTTCGTATAAGGGCATCATACTCATTGATTTTAATTTGTCAATTGAATTGACATTCCTGCCTTTCCTGATCTCTGCGCCTGTGTCAGGATTTTTTTTATTTCTCTCGCGTATCTAATCGAGTAAGCACACACACATACGCAGACACAAACAAATATATAAATATATTATATATATATATATATATATATATATATATATATATATCAATTGGGACAACAATTACATACCATCGTCTCATTTCCAATGTATTAAACTCTTATTTACACACATTACACACACTTACACACATTTTTTTTTTCCTTATGAAAACGACATAAAGAATATTCTTGTTACAATGTAGCGGGGAAAACCCCAAACAAACATAAAAAACACCAGTGCAACGAAATAAGGCAGCCTTAGATTGTTACTCGGAAAAATCGGACATTTGCATCATAAAAAACGTGAGCTGATTTAAAAAAAAACAACAACAACACGACACACTCGGACACACAAAGCCAAAAACATGAGTGGTCTAGTCAATTTGTTCAACTGAGTGGCTCGTTGCTTCACATCTACAGCTTTGTGTAAGGATTGGTTTGATGACGATACGTTGAAATGGGAAAATCACGTGTAAATTTCTGTTAGACAACGCTCGTTACCAGGCCTAAAAAAAAAACCCAAAATAAACCAAACACACAGCTCATTCTAATATCCTGCATCTAAGTCTCGAGCAACCACAAATTTCACCTCATTAGGAAACCCGTCAATGGGCTGTCGTATAGCTTTATCCATGAGGGTGACTGCTAGTATCTTTAAAATAACGCTGAAAATATTATGTAATCCCTGCTGACAATGACTGAGTCAGAGCCACCCCCGAGCTTGCCTTGACGTGGCCGTGCTTTCGCCTGCAATCTGCTGGCAGGAAATGGGGATTGGAACCAGGGAAATGACAATGATGAAATTGGAGAGCTCATAACGTTCGTTTAATCTCCAGCGTTTTTATTGCAGATCTCTTTGAGCAGAAAAATGCAATAATCCTCCCATGGCGCCATCTCATGTAGTATTGACCTTTCGCGTTTTATTTTTCTGAGTTGATTGAAAATAAATAAGTTTTTTTCTAGATTGATCATGTCTCACCCAGCGCACGTTTTCCAATTTGCCGAGGAGAACTTTTAAGATCATAGGTAGGTTTGTGAGCACGATATTGGGATTTATGATTAACCGCCAAGGTAGCAGACATTGAACCGTATGGTATATATGGAATTCGTGCGATTGACGTGATGCTTTCGAGGCAAGGTGTAATTGGTGGTCTCCGTAACCTTTGACCTCTGCTTGCAGGTGGCCAAGAAATCAAACCTAACCCAGTTTGACTTCACGTATAGGGAGTTTACATTTGATTTACGCAAAATTTGAACTGTCCTAAATCATTGGTGGATGTTCAAGTTTATCTTGGCATTGGGAAAACATTCAGTCAGAAGGTATACGAATATCAATGTTGTCGTGGCATATGTTAAAGGATCTAAAATTCTAATCTTACATTATGCATACATATGTATTTTGGTAATTAGTCTACAGTAGTTTCCCTGAGTCACGACGCTCGTTGTATTCATAATTACGCCACATTTAAGTTTCTGCAGGAAATAGGAGTAGCTCCCCGTGATTACAATTCAGGTTTATTACACCGAACTGCGCTTACATTCTGCATGCTAATGATTTAACATCTTCAGTAGATTTCAAACACTTCCGTAGATTTCGAGATACAGCAAGTACCGTCCTCCATCTGTGTGTTACCGTGTAATTACCAGTCTTAACATTGTAGGGATGCTGGAAATCATATTCATTAATGTAAGTCCTCTTGTTTATTCCGAAAAATGTATTCCCCTACTAGGTTGTGTATACCAGGGGCCGCGGAACGTTTTCAGTGTGTGTGTGTGGGGGGGGGGGGGGGGCGCGGGCGGCTGTGGGACGGGGGGGGGGGGGTTAAGGTCAAGACCCCCCACCCCCGGCTTAGACGGGAAGAATCTAAGGGCGGAATCTTTGAAAATTTAAAAGCATGGGTGTTATAATTTCTTTCCCGATTCTTTTTTTTTTATTTCCCCCTTTGTTTTTACTAGACAAAGGTGTGTGTGTGTGTGGGGGGGGGGGGGGGGGGGGCAGCTCCCCCGGTTCCGCGGCCCCTGTATACAGCTTTTGTAATCAGAAGAACTTACAATTTGGACGCAACGTGATGAGAACCGAAACACCAACACACTACTACCGCACCCACACACATGGAGCCGAGAGGCGCTAAAGATACGTAATAAAGTATTGAATAAAAATAGATTTAAGAAAAATAAACGAACGCAAACAAACAACCAAACAAACCGACAGCTTGAGACTATATAATTGAAGTTGCCATTGCTTCAGAGGAGTGTGAAAGTTCAATGGGAGTAGGAAAGATAAGCAATTGGCGGGTATACCGTCAAACACGTGACTGAGACGGTCCAAGGACAGGGAGCGAGGGGCGGAAACGCGAGAAATGGATCGCCTGAGCCAGTCGTTCACACTCACACTGCTTTATAGACGCAGGAGGAGAGAGGTGAGAAGAAAAAACACTAGTCTTGAATGGCAAATGCATATATCGCCACTGCTCTTTCGGTCAACGGCGGGACGGTTGTACCTGCCAAAATGAAAGATAGGTTTAGCACACACGCAATATGAATGGAAGGGGGGGGGGGTGGGCATCACTCTTTTGTACACACACAATTCAATTGTAGAGATGACGTCATTCTTCTTACTTTCCTTTTCTTTCTCTCTCTCTTGCTCTCTCTTGCTAACTCTCTCTCTCACACACATATAATTTCCAACACTTCAGGGAAATAACTAGGTAATTTTTCTTTTCAGCATATTATATTGAAAGCAGCTGAAAGAACGTGCAAATTGTCATGGTTCGCTCACAGTCTGAAAGGTGCATGGAGAGTATTTGATTGCAAATTTTGTAGGCTTTCAGCATGATAAGTTTAACAACTTTACTACCAAACACTGGATATCTAGTATCTTCCTAATATAATTCTTGGGTGCACTTCGTTGCAAGCACTTCGTTGCAAAGTCTAAAGTCTACGTATAATTTCGGAAAGGATAGAAAGAAAAAAAAAAGGTAATGCAATATCCTGGTTTATGTTTCAGGGAAAAATTTCCACGAGACGTGCGATTAACTTATTTGAATACCGAAAATATTTTGCAACTGCTATAAACATTTTTCGCATGATATTTCTTTTCTCTCATTAAATTCTACAATCTGCAGCACCGCTGACAAGGTTATAGCTTTGATTGCATGATGCATCATTAAGTCAATTTTCTTGAATAGTTTTTTTTTTCTCTTTTATTCAAGTAAAAGCTGTACAGTACCCACAAAGTCGAAAAGTATGCTTGAACCGTATATGAGGATGATGATAATGATCCATATCATTTATACAATCTTCTTAAGAATCTTCAGAATGTTGACCGGACATCGCTGTCATCAGCATCACGTCCGGACATAAGTGTCAGTGTGGTATGGACACAGATTGATTTGGAGGATTTCAAAGGAGGATTGAAATATATATATATATTTTTTCTTTTTTTTTTGTATTGCGCCAAATATCTGTTGTAGAAACATTCAAAGCCGCAGTTAGCAACTGCATTTCTGGTGAAAAATATTCGCGGATGTATTCTACTTACAAGCCAAAAGACAGATTGAACTCGAAAAAAAAAATTACTTTTGTTTTTGTTTTGTTTTTCTTTGCAAGTGTAAACTTCATAGTTTTGCATGTAAAAATGGACACAGAAATGTATCTTCATAGAAAATTTAATTTGCTCATTAGGCCTATTTTTGTCAAGTATATTGTGTATTCTCTCATCTTTGATGGTAACTATTATATCCTCTCAAGAGTGGTTGTTATACTTGTCTCCATTTGAAATTTGCATCTCTTTGAATCCACTTGCAGAAGTGGAAAATAAAGAACGGGGGGGGGGGGGGTGGGGTGGATGGAATAAACCCTGTATACCTAATACTTAAGAGTGAGCACTCCAGGAATAAGTTTACCCTCGGGGACCTTTGTACGAAGTAGTCGATAATCCCTCCCCGGTCCTGCAGACAATTTTGCGGTAACAGAGGCTGTAGAATCTCTCGCCGTAACTAGTTTATCATTTTGTCCATCAAACTGTCCATTGCTTTCCTTGGGTTTCTGCCAATGACTCTTAATGTGACATTATGTGCAGCAGAGAAACGCCTTTTCATTGTCTAAGTTGTTGTTTGTTTGTTTGTTTGTTTGTTTGTTTGTTTTTTTTGGGGGGGGAATTAGTGGATGAATGAAATATATACGTATATCTGACAGCTACTTTAAGCTTTGTGTGGTTATGTATGCTTGTGTGTGTCGTTTGCTTGTCTCCACATAACATGCCCATATTGGCCTTTGTGTTTGTCTTGTGGGGTTACCTCGCGGATAAAGTACTGTAGTCCCGTAGACCAAAGAATGAAAAAAAAAAAGTATAACAAGATCAGTCAACGATTGCCAGGTGTTGATCCCGAATGAAGCCAAATTATGGATTTCTTTCTTGGCTCTTGTCTTCATCTTACCCGGGACATTGCACAAACTACGGAACCACTAAGGTTCAATCCAGTGGAATCGTTCTGAACGAGAAGAGAGTACGTAGGCCTACTACGATCAATAATGAAGACAGAGATGAAACAAACTGGGCGCGAAGCGTGAGGCGGGGGGGGGGGATGAGAGAGAAGGGAGAGATAGAGAGATAGGCTGAATCTGTTACGAAAAGAAAAGAGATGAGGTGCGATTTTCATCTTCAATAAAGCCTTGAGGAAGATAATGATAAGGGTGCGTCTACAAAGGCTATATCACGGAGAGCTTGAATAAAAAAGAAGGAAAATGTGACCCTGATAATAAAGATAAAAAGGCAGAGATCGACAGAAAAGAAAGAAAGAGGGAGGAGGAGATAGAAGAGACAGTAGAGGGAGAGGGAGGGAGGACTGGAGAAGGGGAGAGAGAAAGTAAGTGTGTGTTGTAGGGGGGTGGGAGGGGGCACTGGGTGGGGGAAAGGGTGGGGGGGGGGGGGAGAGACACAATCCACTCTCTAGCGGTAAAGGTTAATGCGTACCAGTCCGGAGGTTAATATCAATCTATATTCTCTAACCCTCTCCAATACACGTACTGCCTTTTCTGATCATCCGTTTCCATAACAGGTGCACTTTGATTGTGACTGGTCTCTTTCGATGAATAACAAACCCTTCTCCTTTCATAAAAGCCCCATACTTCACTTTCCTTGGAATGACATTATTGTGAAAGTCCTATCTATATCAATGTTTTGTCAACCAACGCAAGAGGGGAGTTATCACATGAGCTCACTCCCAAACCATTTTCAGCAAAATGTTTCCATGAGAACAGCCAGTTGGTGAAAATGTGGTCTGAAAAAATGTGAACAGATAACAATAGCATTTATATCTGCTGGCAAATCATGACATTTCTAAGAAGATGTACGTCATGTCGTTATGCTTTTGGGCATTACATTCCCTACATCAACTGTCAGCCTACACACACACGAACACACACACATACACAGACATGCATCCCCACATACACAAACACACACACACAGACACACACACATCATCATCATCATCAACTTCATCATCAATATCATCATCATACACACGCACACACTCTCGTACATAATACCCATTTCCTAAATTGATCATACGCTCAACTGTACACTTCTAACACACTTTCTGAAATGCAAAAGAGAAAAAGTTCCAACAGTCTTTCATATCATATATTTAGAATATACCCTTTAAAAGGAGAAAAAAAAACTTCTTTAAAGAAATACCCAGAAAAATTAAAATATCTTGTTTCCATTAGAATTATGGTCATACGACGGAGACCGCGGCGCCACAGAATATACCCAGAGGCTTCGGTGTATTAGAAGATTTGATAATATCGAAACAGTCATTGATTACCGAAGTCTGATTAACTTACACATTCACTAATGCGTTGCTGTGTGTCTGTTCTTGTATCAAATGGAATAAAGATAATGTTATCAGCAAATTTTGTCCCAGAGGAGGAGATATGGAGTAAATTGAGTTTAATAGCAATTCCTCCTTTATAAGAAAAGGAGGAAAAACACTGCGTTGTTTGAAGTAAAGAAAAGACTTTTATGTACACCATGAGGCAAGCATTTTCACTATCAATTTAATTAGCATTATTAGTATTTCATCTACAGTGTGTTGCTCATGTGTCTCTTTTCAATGTACTGAACATAAAAAAGAAATCACATGTTTTACGGTAACATTCTATATTGTAAAGCACAAGGTGATTCGTCATAAGAATGTCATTCAATCATTGCAGATGCTTAATTTTTATCTCTCTTTACACATCTGAAGATTAAGTATATCACTTTGATGCTTCATGAATTTTGACGATGATTAGAGTCATCCAGACTGTAATCATAAAACCAAGGAAAACAAAACAGGACGAGGATTTTGTACCTTTAAGCCACTGCTTCAAAATGTTCATTATTTGGGATATGACATTGTGAGACTCTCCATATAATATTTATTCTTTTTTTTTCCATCTGAAGCGCTGTATGGATCTCTGAAGACTGGTAGAAATGTATGTCTCATTCAGTGCAAATACATAAAAAGTCTTCACTCCTTATATACATTTGTAAAGAACGCTTTTCCTTTTTAAAGTTTTGTTTTTCATATAGAGGTATCAATTTGTTCAATTATGGTAATTAGTATACATGGGTAGAAACAAAGCAAATACCGTAATTACAATGATAGCATGGTAGCATCTTAATTAACTTTGATTTCACAATTCACAAAATTTGTATTTTGTTATAATGTTTTTTAGTTATCTTTATGTTGTTATTATTTTTTCAAGAAATTTCAAATTAATAATCAATTCTCTTTTGAAATTTGGTAATAAGTAAAAAAAAAAAAGATTGTTTTGGAGTATCTTGGCGCAACATAAACACTCTACATATTGCAAATTTTGCAAAAATTAGAATTACATTTAAAAGAATCATATTGTTATTTTCGGTATCATAACCAATTAATAATATTTTCTTATCAACTTTAATGTTTACGTTTAATTGATTACTAATGAAATAACTTAATTTTCGCCATAATGAGTTCACATGTGAGCAATGCACAAAATTGTTTAACATCTGTACAATGATTACCAATTATACCTGGTGCGATCTTCCATCAAACTAGGTTTTCTTTGAAAGTTAAAATCCTTTTAAAATCCTAAAAGAAATTCTTTTTATAAACCTAATAAGTGTAAAATTGGTTTGTTTTTTGTATTACAATATCCATGAACACACCAGTTTTTTATCTGAATCAATCTAACATGTTGTATCATTTTGATTATCACATTTTTCCAATTACTATTCAATTTATCAAACCAAGACATTGGAAAAGCTGTTTTTCTCTTTACATAATGAAATATGCAATACCAAAAATTCGTCAACATCATATCAGTTAGTTTTTCAAAATTTTTCCATAATCCATTTTCAATCACTGATTCATTTTACTTCACGTTTACTATATCAGTTTTTTAAATACAACAATCTATTTTGATATTTCAATTATTCCAAATAACTTCATTTTCAATTTTTGTTACTTGGATTATATCAAGATAATTGAATTCAGCCCATGAAGCTAACAAATTGTGAATAAAAAATATAGGCAATAAATATTTCTGACATAATTTTAACATATCAATCGGAGAACAATTATACTCTATATCTAATGATATACCTCCTAAGTTACTTATTCAAAGAAGATATGACTATTTCCAATGTTGATCATTACTCAATGAAAGAAAGAAAGATATTATTCAGGGGGTGAAGGTTCAGGTGTGTGTTTCTTCAATTTGTCTCCCTCTACAAATTAAATCTGTTAGATCACAACTGCTGATCTGTAAATTAACAAACATGTCGCCAAAAAAAAAAAAAGGAACCAGTGGGACTCAAACCTGTCATCTACTGCTTTCCGGGCAGCAACTCTACCACTAGGCAGTCCCTGGTTGCCGGCAGTGACACGATGAACATGGAACAAGTACCCAAGCTCCGAAATTCACATCACATCACCATTCACAATTTTCGGTATCCAAGAAAGTAAAAGAGATTTCATTATGGCGTTTACGTCACCCATTCCTAACCCCCTTGTTGTGTCGGATTACTAATAATTATATACTCTCTTTACTTTTCTCTTTTTTGAATTCCGCAAAAAATTATGAAATGAGAATTTGATGGAAAATTGACATTGGTTTCATGTACTTATGAAAATTCATTATGGAGTGGAGGTGATGACGTCACATTACTAGTCTTCATTAATCTGCGAAAAAAAAAATCTTCGGCGAATGTTAATATTTTTCGAAATGAGGTTTTGAAAAGAATGAATTTTACCCTTTTTAATGGAATTGAAAAAACATTGTATTAGTCTCATAATTTCTAGACCACCATCCATGTTTGTTTGATATTTAGGGCACTGATGGCTCAGTCGGTTGCGGGTCTGCTTGCAATCCCCCTTGCAGTCAAGTGACTTTGGTTTGATGCCTAGTGCGTCCATAGCTGAACAATGTTGTGTGTAATCTTACCGTCCCCTCTTGTTAGAGGCAAAAACACTCCGTCCATCAGATACGACATTAATGGAGGTGTGAGGGAGTCACGACTCACGCACATGAAAGATCCCATTTCATTCATTCATCGCAAAGAGCAGAGAGCGTGGCCGGTGATTTCAGAGGCCCGCCCCACATGACCACATTACAAATCGGGCGAATGAGATTCCGGCCCCCTCGTGGTTCGACCTAGATGACTTTATACATAGCAATAGTCAGCATACGGTATGATTCGGGAGGACTGCGCCATATAGTGTTCTAACCATGAGCTTTATGATATACATGTTATATATATATATATATATATATATATATATATATATACATATATTATTCTTTTTTGTGTGTGCGCGCGCAGGAGAGAGTTGTGAATAATAATGACATTATTGCCTCATATCACTGTTTCGTTGATGATGTTATCTTAGGCGGTTTCATATTTTCACTACTTTCATAACAGATTTAATTGAATGTCTAGCGTTGAGTTTGCTGATATTCTAGTATTATCGTAAATTTGCAACAACAACAAAAATACTATCCCACCCAAAGAATTCAACAACCAATTTTTCATATTTGTCTTGGTCGTTCCCATGAAGTTCCCAGCACTTGATCTGTGTATCTGAAATTACGAAAAAAGTGTTGTTTTCCTGTTTATTGACAAACAATCATTTTATGAACAAAGAAAATGTATAAGGGAACCTAAGTTATAACAACGACATAGAATCATCTTCTCTCATATGATGTCTTTTATTATATAATATCGTCATTGATGAAATACACGTTTCATGTCTTTTATGGCTAGAAAAGTTTTAAGACGGTATACGAGGAGCTTTGGTGTTAAGACTTTGGTATAAAGTGAAGGAGATTTGATTGCGAGTGATGACGGTAAGCCGTGAAATTCTAGCTCCATCCGTCAGTCTGAAGTGACAGGTTCACCACTATTTGCAATCTCGCAGATTAGGGGAAACATAACCACGGTGTATCCGAGCGAGGAGAAAATGACGCAGCTTGAAGGTACATGGCTATCGAATGTAATGGCAACGTCCGAATCAGCAGAGGTAGATTCACGTCCTGCGCCATCAAATGTCTAACCGTATGTAACACGCGTATACTCTCCCTCTTTCGCACCCGTCTCGGTTTCTCTCATAACGCGCCGGGGCTTCCGTTTTCTCGGAAATCGCCATCGTTTTGATGCCACCTGTATTCATCAATATGTCAGTGATTCATCTCAAACCATCCACATCCTCCGTTCTTCCGCCTTTTTTGCTGTATACACACATTCCTGCTCAAAATCCGTCAAACGGGGGTGATGCAGCGGCGCCTGATCTGTCTATAGCTCCTTCTTATAGTCGGGTCGCCGCGAGTCCCCCAAACTTGTGAACGAAGCCGGTATCGGATTCCAGGCGCTCAGCGGGGAGCTCATCCGCTTTTGATGATCATTTATTCCGACAGATCTCAAAAAGACATATGGGTGTTTACACACTGCATATCGGATGAAGGACGCCTGCACTTTCATAAAACTGCGCACAACATCTTATGACACGAAAAAGAAATGGTCTATACCTAGCTATACCTACTGAATGTTCAGCATAATATATGTTTGTACGTGTTGGTATATGCCTCTTACTGCCTTACTGATGAGCATTAAATATCTGAATATATTAAATAACATGATAAACATAATGTAAACATGGGTTTTGTTTTTTTAAAATCCCAACAAGGGAGAAGAAAAAGAACTCACATGCAATATTCATTGAATGTTCCCTAAGCAATTAAGGTTATTCCACAAGCAAGGTGATGCTTCTGCAGGACAGTTCTTCCTAGATTATAAACCAGCTATAAATGACGGAAGATGGTGATGTTGGTCCATTACTTGATGTGTGCACCCAAACAGTCCTCAACACACAAAAAAATAAAATCCTTCTCAGAGACCAAGTATTAGTTTTCCCCCTAAAATTGTACATGCATTGTTCATGCAATGTATAATCAAAAAATTGAACGAAGAAATGGCGCAGTGTTCTAGTTGTATTTTCCTTGAAGCGCGTTTATGTGAAAGCTATATAATAATCTGCTCACATTGTATGATTACGTTATAATTTGAGTCTGAAACAAACTGTATACATGGTGATTCATTGTCACCAACGTGTACATGCCTTTTTCCCCCAAACGTATATCGAAGTTCTTGCAATTCATTATTTCATAAACTTTAACGCTAAATTTCCCCTGTAAGGCAATTCAAACAATATATAGCCAACTTAACCCCATTCTATTGATTCGCCAATGCTCGTTGACCCATTTTATAAGATGAGTCCATCATCGCCTTTGTGAAATGGATTTCTTAGCTACTGAAAAAAGTCAATTTATTAGCTCTTTTGCCCATATACGGCTCAACTTGGCTTCTTAAAGGGCAATATCAGATCAGTGAAAAGATAGTCTGAAAAGAAAGAGTACAATTTTATGAGTGTTTTAACAGAGGAAATTGGATAGAAATGTCTCAAACTTCTACTGAAAGAGGTTTTGTATATATACACAGTATTTTTGAAACTGTGAAGGAATGAAATCATCAGCTCACTATAGCTCATTTGCGTATTGATATTGACTGTCTATGGACTGTTTGGTGAAAATGAATCTTCACAATATTGTTTTGAACTTCCATCATTTTCATCAAATTAGTATTTTCCCTGACTCTTGTGCATTATCATACAAGCTATTCTTGTTGTCCTGACTTGCCTGACAACTTTTAATTGGCAGGAAATACCCTCTTTTGGAAAACTTTGTCTAATCATATACCAATGTATACAAGACAGAGAAGACAAACAGCATACCGGAATAACAATTCATTTACTCTTTACACACACACACGCACGCCCACACACACACACACACACACACACACACACACACACACATGCAAATACAAATACGTAAATATAATCATTGCTGATAGGCCCTACTCAGGCTAACCTAACATTGAATTTTACTAAAACTCAATCCTGCTGGTCCTTTCAGGAATGCAATTGTTAAAAGCGGCTATATCTGTTCTTTGTCTCTATAACCTGTCACTTATCACAGGGTTTGTTCCTCTCTGGTGATGTTCGTTATTCCGAAAGTTCATTCATTCGAAGATGAAACAAGGCTCGTTAAATATTCCGAAACACACCACTTCCATGTATACCTATTCATGTTCATTAATCCGAAAATGAAATCGGGTTCATTGATTCGAATATTAATTTTGTGGCGTTGTTCCAAAGGTTTGCGATTCCAAAATGAAATAGGGTTCGTTATTCCGAAGGTTCGTTAATCAAAAAAAGAGATAAGGTTCGTTAATCCGAAAAAAGATAAGGTGCATTCGGAGTTACGAACCTTATTTCAATTTCGGATCAACAAACTTTAGGAATAACGACAGCCTCCTTTTTTTTTTTTAATTTTCGGGTAAACGAACCTCCGGATTAACGAACCTCCGGATTAATGGACCTTAAAAGTAACAAACCTCATTTCTTTTTTTTTTTCAGATTAGCGAACCTTCGGAATAACGAACTGTAACTCTCTCAGTTAGGACCGTATTCGTTATTCTTTGTGTCAACAAGCAAAGAATACGTCAGCTCAAGTTCAAAGAACGCTTTTTTTTTTGGTGCACCGTGCACACTAACAACAACATAAACCCTATCACTCAGGCAATTCCACGTTGATTACGATGTGCTACGTATGAACGACTGCAAATTGGATTCATTTACTGTATATTGACTGTGATTTAATTTTGCTCATGATATTAGAAGGGCGCTAAAACAAATGACGTTAATTTCTTTATTCAGAGACAACTAAGTCCGTTTTTAGCCTTAAGCAAAAAAGAACGTGTAAAGTTTTTCCAGGTAGATGAAACTGTATTCACGTATCGAGCACGCCATCGAAGATAATCTACACACTTCAAACGTAAACAATACTCCGTCATTAGGTTTGTCTGACTACGCTCAAATTGATGTATCGATTTTGTATAGTCGCCTTCACTAAGAAAACACAAACTATCACGCTATGTGTGTTTTCCTGTAAAAAACAAAACAAAAAAAAAAACAAAAAAAAACGCACAAGAAAGAGAAGACTATGTTGGGATGTGAAGAGAGAATGTACAAAATCACAACCCGCTGTTTGTCAGGTGAAGAAGCCTCTTACATGAGGGATAGGGTACAAGGCTTAATGCAGTCCCTACATTCATAGACATGAATGTCCTGAGGTAAGGGTTATGATTTTCCCGCAGTGCAATGTGGAATGTGATCGGAGCATTGGGCCTGGTTGCGAGTTTCCACAATCTCAGGAGATTCGGCAGCCCGTGGTGGTGGGGACGGACGAGGGAAAAGGAGACGTGGAGAACTCAGTGCAATGGGCCAGGTTCGGGGTGGAAGTTAGGTGGCATACTGATCTGACCTGGAATGATTCTCTCTTAGCATCCTTAGGTCAAATCTGTGGCACAATCGCTGGGTGAAAATGAAAGACTACTTGCCGGCCTTCAATACCTTGCTTTTCCAATTAACAATTTACCTGTTTTCAAACTGAGGGTAATCATCTCTTATTCTTTGAGACGCTGGGGAAAACAATGAAAATAATGAAAAACTTCCCGTTTCTTTCCGATAGCTGATAAATACACTAATCGACATTGAACTGGGGCAAAATTCTCTGAGCAATTCAAAGTGAAGCACGCCACTAAGCAGCATCGAGGGACGACATAACGCAGGCTACCCCCACCCCCACATATTCAAAGATTGCACCATTCAAAACCGGGTAGTTTTGAGCCAAAGCATTGGTTTTAGTCTCATCAATGTTTCTTATTGGTATGTGCATGGTCTTATCGATGAAACTTATTGATAGTGTTCTTCAACCATTAATTGATGCCTATGCGTATTTATATGCAATACAAATTTGTATTCCGAAAGTGCTTGAGCTTATTGTTCTATGAAGTGTTGTTTGTTTGTGTTAGTTTATTGTTAAAGGTTTATTTGTCGGGGTGTGTGTGTGTGTGGGGGGGGGGTTCAGAGCATTTCTCATGTAATAAGACATGCTGATTTTCATTACACTGTTTTATCATTTTTCTCCACTGAAATGGCATGATATGATCCTTAAAGGGACTCTGCTTTTATAGCCGGCAGATATTTTCTTATTCGTAAAGCATTTCTGGTAACCTGAATCCAAAGCTAGCCCCAAACCCGTGCTAAGTTTAGACTATAACATTCGATTCACACAGATAATGAAATATTCATAGTCTGCCCTTCCGTAAAACTTCGACTTCAAACAGGGATTTATGAGTGGGAAACAATATTGTGCCTGATAATGTTTAGCTATAAATAAAAGTGGGCTCTTATCGTAATACTTCTGCGACATTGCATCAGTAATCCCATTGTCGCGTCTTTGGGTGGTGACGATTACAGAATAATTCCAAAACGCGTGATGTGGATAGAAACTTAAACAACCAACACATTGAAAAAGAGTGAGCATGGGGTGCAAACGGTTCGTCTTAATGCGTGTGCAACATCGCATAGTGTACCACAAATGTAATGGCCCAAAGTTCTTCAAGGAAAAGAAAGAGGAAGAGAAAGAGAAGGAGATAGAGAAAGAGATAGAAAGAGATATATAGATAGATAAATAGATAGAGAGAGAGAGAGAGAGAGAGAGAGATGGACATTCGGAGAAGAAGAGCAGAGACCAAGAGGGTGGGGTGAGGAGGAACCAGGAGATAGATTGCGATATCAATAAAAATGACTGGCGGCACTTTGAGATCACCGGCTAAGACGCGGATTTGCATACATGTATTGCTGGGCGGAATACGAGCTCTGGATTTGGAGTCAATCCTGATGGTCGCTCTAGATGCTGGCGGTCCTCAAGGGTCCCAGCTTATTTGGGGTGAGCAGAAGCTGACATGTATATTCTGTATTTATATAGCAGAGTTTAAGTCCCAGAGAGAATTATCGATAGGCCGGTCTGATATCTTCCTTTTTTTTTCCTGATCTCTTTGTGTTGTTTTTGTTCTTGTTGTTGTTGTCAGATTTTTTTTTCCCCTGACTGATTGTCGGATAACACGTGTCACGTTCACACTGTGAAACTTTCCATCATATTCACGGCTGGTGCGTCTCTCTCTGTTTGCAAACAGCAAACATGGAATCATTCAACATATCAGCTAGAGCTCCCCGACATCGACATGACAGAATGACACGACACGCTGAGAAGAGCCGAGGTATACAACACTTGATGGAAGTCAGCGTAATTACCGTTCATGGGATTATTATGATATAAATCAGTCTTACGTTTGTGTGTTCAAAGCGGGAGAAAAATATATTTCAGTTCTTAATATCCCCTTTTTTTAAGGACTACACACACAAATGGAACCTCCTTTATCTAGTAATTAACTTTTCATCCCATTACATAAAGGATTTTCAAAGCAAAAACAAATGATAAAAAAATAAAACATGATATTGATATTGAATGTATAGTTGGAACCCTTGACAACAAAATTACATATCCTGGTGATTTAGATAATGGCACTATATAGAATTGAATATATCTTTATAGGCTTGAAAATATCTTAAAAATGTCAATACAGTCTATGTCGAATATGTCAAAATTTTGTAATCGTATTGCAATCGATGTCATTTTCTTCTTCTTTTTTTTTGGGGGGGGGGGTGGGCTCTTTGTAAATGCTTTCGGTGTGTTGATAAATGTCAACACGGAGAACAATAAAACAACAACTAAGCATTTCGATGCCTTAAACTTATGTACAATGCAGCACTTATATAGCATTCCACGGTTCTGCTGAGTTGAAACACTTCAGAACTTCGATTAGAAATATTCTTCCATGAATTCATTGATCTATTCTGTAACAATTAAGTAGGACTATTCTCCGTGTAATTCTATATTCATTATGTATCCTAACATTGATGTTTCATGCTTGCTTGCTTGTTTGGAAAAAAGAAGAACTCCATCTAATAAATTCTCTTCAAAACGACTGCAAAATTATGTTGGGAGACTTTAGTTGTATGTTACTGAATATGGACAAACTTAATGCTTAATAATTAATCAATATTTTTTGCCATTTCTCAACAAGGATTATTTATATTCTATGTTCGAAACTACAAACTTTCATGACCCTCTTAACTCGCGTAATTTTAAGGAACCATTTACCTCATCTAAAAGTCTGTCTGATTGACAAACTGGTATAGTATTGGTGGAGATGAGAATAGGACTTTTAACTGTTTACCAAGAAACCACTTGTGAAATAGTACTGAGCATATCATTCCAAGAGGAATGTAAAGTTTATTTGGTGAAAATCGGTTTTGGAATAGCTTAGACATTCGGAAACACAGTAAAACAAAGCGATCATAATTTTTCATTAAATAAATGTTGATTTTTTTTTTTAATCACATACTCTTTCATATTTCATAGGAAGTTTCTCATTATATCACCAAAAATGTTGGAAACCTGAAATTAGGTCTCAACCAAAACTATACAATTTCTTTAATCTCATCAAGCATAATGTCAAATAGAGAGAAAGTTTATAGAATTAAAGCATGTATGAATGCCGTCGATATCATTTGTGTGAGCAGAGAAGCCACTGTAATTATATAAAGGTTGTAAAGAGGACAGACAACAAATAACCCATCTGGAAAGATAACCGTTATGCACTTAAATCCTCCCCGTTAATATTTTCGATTTATTTCTGATGAGATTACTCCGTGCGAAAAACAAAAGGCCTTCTCTCAAGTGTTTGTACGCAATCTCAAAAATGTGCAATATCAGTGCGAGCACTCTTTGCCTATACGTTGGCTCAGAGGCATAATTATCATTTTAGTACGTAATGAAACAAATGGGCCATTGTTTATTGAACATTGCTGGCCTTTACTCGCTTCTCGAAATACCGTATAAAGCGAGCGGCTCGTGTTCAGCCAAGAGCACATTGATTTGGTCTCAATGTCAGTGAAAAACTTAAACAAATCTATTTCCACAGAACTGATTGATTTTCAATTAATTGATGATATTGTATAACAAAAATGACAATAACGAAGTGTAGTCCCTGCTCTGGTAACTATGGCAACCACTTGACTAAAGACGGCATTAATGTCCTCTCTGCTGTACGAGGCAATCGAATAAAAAATAAGAGGCTCTAAATTCAATTTAAAACACGGTAAGCATAGCACATAACTCAGTGTAAGAGATGATTATTTTATCATTATCATACAGTTTGTCTCTTGTCATACAGTTTAATCAACGTTTCATTGGTCTTGAATGATGATGCAATCTTAAAAGTATTTGACATTTTGGAATTTAGCTCTATGTGCCTTTACTTAACGTGCGGACAGTTTCCACAAAATAAAGCTCTTGTGTAGTTGTAGCTATTTTGTCGAGCTTTACGTGATATTGTTTCCGAAGTACTGCATCATTGCAGCGGTTTGCGGAGCATACTGTGATCTTTAATAATTTTGTTATCTTTGCGGTTATGACACACTATATCAAATATGAAACTTTGTGAAGATGAAGATATCTGAAGAAGTATTTCAATACTCATTCTTATGTTATCGAAGACAAATACTATGATGATACAGAAAATATGTTTCCATAATTTTACGCTATTAGTGTGTGTGTGTGGTGAGTGGCATGGAGGTTAGGCAGTTAGACTGAAGAACGTGCAGAAAGTTTTGCTTCTGATTTTCTTTTTCAGCTGAAATGAGTCAGCAACCTTTCTCAAAATGTAAGACTATAAATAGATTTCACCAAGTATAAACGAGATCCCAGCTTGCAGAAATTTCAATTTCTTGCTCTTTCCCATCCATAAGGTGCAGGCATCATGCTGATATTAACAAATTAATGCCAATTTCATTAGAAAGCTGATATCAAAGGCCACAAAGCAGAATGCCGAGAAATGTCGGCCTTCTCATTCTATCACAGGCCATTTCGGATTGGATAATGCGGCTACACAAGCACTTAGAGTGGACATTAAAGATTAAAAGTACAAAGCCTTAAGGGAAATCACGAGCTAACCTCATGACTCAATATTAACAGCAACTTGCGTCATGAGCATTTAAAAAGATAGAGATAAAAAGATAGGCTAGCAAGGATCTGACGTTTGATGGACTTATATGTTGTCTCGTCTCAACCATAAACCAGGTCATTTCATAGACATTTTCAAGGAGCAGTCTCCAACCCATTCCCTTCGTTGTTGTTATTGCTTTAAGAGACAGGCCGCCGCGCTGTCGCGTGCTTTGACCGTCCAAATGGGATCGAATGCTCTGTCACCTTAAGCTCCGAGTCTTTCTGATTGAAAATACCATCCTCCTTTCTGAAATCCTGCCGGAACCCGGAGAGTGCGCATCGGTTGGCCCCCGCAACGACAGCATCAGGAAAAATGGATATGAATAGATCTTGGGAAGTCACCTGATACTTGGCGAGGGCACGTGAATACCCCCAAGGCTTCTCAGTGGAACCAAAGAACCGAAAGAACAGGAAGGATTTCGGTGAGGACGTTCAACAAAGAGTAGAGTCGGGCGAACCGACTGTGTTGGGTCACCTTACAGTAGCAGGACATCCTTTCCTGAAAAAAAAACAACGATGTGAAACAGCTAAGAAAAGACGTCAGAAAGAAAAACCGAGTGTCAAATGTCAAAATCCGCATGTTAAGTAACGCGACGTGGAGACAAAGTATGCGAGGAAGAAGGGCAACTTGCATCATTCGAGAATGTGGAGGGCACAAGATGAGTTCTGAAAGAGAGGACAAAGAAACAAAACAAAGCAAATACAACTTACAGGGAAAAAGCCTAACAAAACGAAACAAAAAACAAAGATACTAACAGAGAAAGTGTGCCTGTGGCGGCCATCAGCAAACGGGTCTGAGTGAGGGAGGAAAAGGAGCAGAGTAGGGGGATTTATGAGCAGGAGCGGTATTTACACGTTCAACCATGAGTGGCTCGCTGTCTGTCAAGCCTCAATATCTCTCTAGATTGTTTAAGAACACTAGGAATTCAGTGATTAAGTATCCTATTCCAGTATTGTGTTGAGGCATGACTTAGGACTTTACGCCCGTCCATATTTACAAACGTAGCTATTGAGGTATACAAGTGTGTGTGTGTGTGGGGGGGGGGGGAGAGAAAGCAGGGGCGGATCAAGGAATATACTCTGTAAAGGAATAAAGGAAGGGGGGCGTGACTAATTATTTCTGGTGCCACTTCCGGGTTTCATTTCATTATTTTCTTCTTATTTCTTTTGTTTTTAACGAAAAATAAAGGGGGGGGGGGGGCTTGCGCCGGTTGCGCCCCCTCTGGATCCGCCACTGGAAAGTGTAACACCGTACGTCGTATCTGTATGACTTTTATATGATTTGCAAAACACGTGGCTAAGATTTCAAAAGTGCTGTTTGTTTAGATTCTAACAACAATTCTATTTTCTCTTCAATAAGTGACAGTGCTGTCGTGAACAGCATCCCTACATTTAATTTCTGTTGTAATAAAGGTCTGGTGGTGATAAACGGACTTCCCATTGTTGTCAATTATTGTCAATATCTCGAACAAGTATGTGCAAACTATGGAGAGAAAGACAAATATTTATGGACCTCAAAAGACAGCGTTAGAGCTTGTAGTGCAATGAATGGCATTTCACCCTGTTAAAGGGTTATGGACTTAACTTATGATGATATTGAAAGAAGGCGAGGAAGTGGGGGTGTCTCTCCCACCTGATTCACTTGTTGATACATATGGGAGACATTCAAAGTAATAGATTTTTAGAATTTCACTTTGTTTTTTTTTTTCTTTTTTCTAAAAAATCAATACACTTTATGTAAAAAAAAAACACTATAAAATTATATACAATATACCTACTCATATTGTGTGTGTGTGTGTGTGTGTAATTGATATGTGAGACATCCAAAGTAATAGATTTTTAGAATTTAATTTATGCTTTTTCTTATCTCTCAAAATCAATACACTTTATGTGAAAACACTTCATATATTCATATATATATATATATATATATATATATATATATATATATGTGTGTGTGTGTGTGTGTGTGTGTGTGTATCTGTATGTGTGTAGGCCTACTTGTGCCCTTATCATTGCTTTATCTCACTTTTTCATTTGGAAATAGTGAATCAGACGTATTATTTTTAAGCTGTATTTGGCACAGAAGTAGGTTTTAGCGGAAGAGAATTTAGTAATCAACTGATTAATGTGACGTAATATCTGTACACAATTTGAAAACTTGTATCAGTTTTGAAAACTGCGTTAAAATCATGTTTCAAAGAATATATTTAATGACTTTCATTCTTACGGATCACTTATAAGAAGGGATAAAACTGGCACTTTTTTTTCTGCATTGGACGTCGAAGGACCCTTGGAGAAAGACAGAATGGACTGAGTTCTGAAATTATGGGACCTCTCCCCTCCCCTCCCCTCCCTCCCCTCCTTCCCCTCCCCTTTGGGTCTTTTTTTTTTTCAAAACCTTTCTATCAGATTTACCGTTGGTACTTTGACGTTATGGTTTTGAGAGTTATGAAATGTTTCACCCGACTCTCTAAATGCATTACGAAACATGATACTCGAAAATGAGTGGAATTGACACCCAAATCATGTACCTCATTTTGACTGCGCAATTCAAAAAGCATGCAGTAATTTGCACCGAAGAGAGCGCGTAATGAACATAACATAGAGATAGGTATTCCAAAGAGGATATACACTGTATTCAGATTTGAGCAATGAGCTTCTTTTGTTTTACTCTTTCTTTCTATGCTCACCGGTTTGATTTATTGTTTCATTTCTACATTTTGCAGACATTAAAGTTATTACACATAACATGTTATTCAGATAACATGATATACACTGACATAGATTGGATACAGAACTGAACACAAGGCACAATGCACAATATAATATACTTTAAAGAAAAATAAACCGTTTTGATGTATTTTCTTTAATGTAATCATGTAATCATTTTCTTGGGAATGACAATTGAAAAAAAAAAGAGGAGACAGCTATCAAAAGCACTTGCTTGATTGGCGACCTCGGGAAGACAAATTGTATATGGTCTTCGAGTGAAAATACAATGAAGATTTACAAGTAAAGAAAAAAATTGTCAAAAATCACGGGAAAGCAAGCAAAAAGAGAAGAGAGAAAAATACCGAGAGTGCGAGCGGGGATGGTAACACTATGTGTCATAATTTATGAATTTTGATTGACAGCCTTAAAATAACTTTGTTAAGGATGAGAATAAAGGAATAGCGAGTGAGAAACGGAGTCAAGACATTGAGAGGCACGTGTACGCCGGAGTTTGTTTGTACATCTGATGGGAAGGTGTTGCCTGGAATCAATAAACGGTAGTGGGATTCATAACTGGAGGCATCCACAGAAAATAAAAATGAAATGAAAACAATCTCCTTAAGAATTTGTGGTTTTCTCGGTCACAAAGACAAATTAGATTCAGAGTATCCGTTTGGTGTTAATACATGAATATATAAGGAGATAGATAAACATATATATAAAACATTATGAAATATATAGCCACGTAACGAAACATATATGTTTTTTGTTCTGGTTTTTGTTTCATGTGTCTATCCCACCAACGATCCACTCCTGGACAAAGCCAGACACTAGATAATCACGCAATGGTATGATTATTCTAAAACGATGCCCTCTGGACGATTTGTCTTGGCAATCACTTACTACCAATTGACCCGGTCATTATAATAATGTGTCTTGGTTTATAATATGCCCTCCGAAACAGTTGTTGTCCCTTGAGTAGTGGTCATAAAGGAGTACCATCTCTTAGATGACAGGGACTGCATCAACGGTGTATCTTGGTCCCAGAAGTAGGTTCGACTCAACGAAGAACCTTAAGAAATTAGGCAATTCCTCTCAGTGTATTACGTGCAATTACAAATTGAGTAGGGCGGGGCTAAATATAACTGTTCCAGATCAATTTCAAAGCATATTACGCTCGAGACAAATTGAGTCATTTGTTTCATTTGAACGATGAAAGGAGATGGTGGGGATGAGAGGGAGGGGGGGGGGCAGGAGTCGGGGAAGAGACACTTCTCGGGTAATAGCACAAACCAGCTGAGATGACAATAATTGCACTGATCTGCATGCTTGCCTGCTCGAAGCTTTATTACTACGCCATGAGGGTGATGTATCTTACCCTCATTACTCGTGGTCTGCGGTCAGGCACTAATAAATCCGAATGTGCTATGAACCACTCAATCAAGCATTGTCACTGCAACATTTATATATTTGAATATACGAATACATAATATGCATATACACACACATATATATGTGTATATATATATATATATATGTGTGTGTGTGTGTGTGTATATATATATAATATGTATGCATATTATATGTATACATATATACATATATCATGCATGATAAACGTATACATTCATTCATTTATTTCCATATCAAAACATAACATTTACAAATATCAAAACACAATTGCCTTGGTACATTTATACATTTTGAATGGAGGGATCATAGAAAGCACACACGAGGCTTGTTGAAAATGATCCCCTACAAACAATTATTAATACATTTCAACTAAACAATTATCATACAAATTCAAATGATAAAACAAAGGTGGAAGAAAGAGAAGAAAAGAGGCAGAGGTGAAAACAATGCATACTTATACTTACAATTTCAGATACATTTCGTCAAAAATATATTTTTTTTATAAAGCCTTTTAAATTGACGTAAAGTCTTACTACTCTTGACTGTTGGAGGAAGAGTATTCCAAAGAATAGGGCCATGGTAAAATATGGAGGATTGAGTTTTTGAAATCCGGTTTAATGGTGTGTGTATATTTTTGGCATTCCTGGTATCAAAATTGTGAATGGAACAATTCAAAGTGAACTGGTTACGAAATACTTCAGAAAGAACATTGTTGGAAACTTTAAACATATAAATCATACTTTCCAAAGAAATAAATTCTTGAACAGGTAAAATTTTCATCTTAAGAAATAATGGCTTACTGGGAGCTAAATATGAAGAGTGGGTTATCAAACGAATACTGCGTTTCCGTAATTTATGAATACGATCAATATTTTTCTTTGTAGTAAAACCCCAAATAATACTACAATATTTTATGTGAGCTGAAACAAACGAATAATACAACATCTTTGAAATATTCTGTGGAAGAAATTGTAATTTGTACAGAACACCAATACTTTTCGATATTGTTGAACATATATGATTTACATGAAAATTCCAGGACAATTTATCATCAATAAAAACACCTAAACATTTTATATCAATACTCGTTTAATTTCCTCATCTCTATACATCAATTTCAAATTACTGTCAATTATAGTTCTTGTTCCAAATAATATATAATTGGTCTTATCAACATTCAAAATCAATTTGTTTACCGACAACCAATTACTTATGCAATCAAGTTGAACATTCATATTATAAAATAATGTCTTTGGGTCTGTGCCTTTACAAAATACACTTGTGTCATCTGCAAATAATATATAATCTACATCATATGTGAATGCGGCAAATCATTTATATACAATAAAAAAAAGAATAGGCCCAAGAATAGGCCCTTGTGGTACTCCACATTTTATTTCTTTAAGTTTAGATGGGACACCATTAATATTTGTTAATTGTTTACGATTTGAGAGATAACTTGTAAATAATTTTAATGGAGTGCCCCTTACACTATAATAACATAATTTTTGTAACAAAATGAAATTATCTATAACATCAAATGCTTTGATTAAATCAATAAATACAGTTAATGCATATTCTTTATCATCTATAGCCTGATTTATCTTATTAATCAGTTGTAATATTGCCGTTTCTGTTGAATATCTCTGCCTAAAACCATATTGATTTCTAATGAGTATATTATGTTCATTCAAAAATTCTATTAACCTATCAAAATACATTTTTCTAATATTTTCGGAAATATAGGCAATACTGATATTGGACGATAATTATTCACATCAGACAATTTTCCTTTTTTATGTATTGGTGTGACTCGTGCAGTTTTCATTTTTTCAGGGAAAGTACCAGTACGCAAACATTCATTAACAATAGTACATAATGGAACACAAATCAATGAAATAACACATTTTACCACCTTGATACCAACATCATCAATACCAAAGCTGATATTGTTCTTCATGTAACTATAGTTATTATTTCATTGTTTCAGCATATGTATATGCATACACATACATGTGCGTGTGTTTGTGTGTGTGGTGTATTCATATATTAATTTTGTATATTGTGTTATGGTGTCATGGTGTGCATTGGTATGAAGAGACCCTCTTCTTCTTTCTCGTTCTCTTCTCCTTGTTGTGTGTGTATGTGAGTGTGACAGCCTGTGTTTGACTTTCTTTCGGGAAACCTACTCTTACAAGTATCTGCTTCTGTGTAGGATCCCACCACACACAATTTTATCTATCCGTCATGAATATGATGTACTTGAGAATGATTTCAATTGATTTTGTGTCATGTAAACTTATAATCTATGTGTTACTTTACATTGTCATGGATGGATGTTGTAAACTCAACATTGTATGGATTGGGTGGAAATTTAATAAATGAAATGAAATGAAATTAAATAAAATAAAATAAGACGTAAGCTCGGTGAATTCGCCTAACATTGATTTTCTGACTGTGGTGTATCACAATCAGCCAGACTCTGTACTTTACAATGACACGTGGTCTTCACACGTTATCAAAAAACAAACAAACAAAAAAACAACAACAAACAAACAAACAAGTAAACAAACAAACAAACAACAACAACAACAACAAAATAAGACAAAACAAAAACCAACAACAAAAACCAATAACAAAATAACCAAGCAAACCAGCAAACAAGCAAACGCGATTTTAGAATAAGACTTAGACTTCGAAATTCAGATGGGAGGTACATTGTGTTTTCAAAACACAAAATCAACTCGAGCTATAACAAGAAAGGCATGAACCAAAGATGAACTGTAAATGTCAAGCATATCAAACATTCGATTTTCTATAATAGTGTAATCTTATCAGGGCAATTATCATAAAGGGTAATCATGTTTATATTACCTTCATATATGCTTTTTGGTAATCATTGTATTACATTGATTAGACAAGGTTAAGTCTTCATATTTTCAGTCTTGATCTTTTGTACCATTTGACAGTTGTTTCAGGTTATATCTGAATGTTGGTATTTCAGAGATAGTTGATATATCATAAATCACGTGGTGCAATAATCACACTGATGTATTGAAATAGACAGGTTCAAGATATGAAAATAATGGGGTGACCCAATCACGCACGCAAGACTCATTCCACAATGTGAGGCAATGGCACGACTGTTCCTCATAAACTTTGAAACAACAATAACGACAACCATATCCAATAAAGGCCAGTTTCATTTCGGTCGACGCAATATCCCGTATAGAAAGCACTAAATCATTCTTTCTACTGCTTTGTAATGATTATTACTCGGGTTTGTACGATGGTATACAATAGCGGCGGAAGAGGAAGAAAAGAGCGATGGCTAAATCACACGTTGTAAAATTACACAGCACGAGTGTTTGTTTTGCACATCAGAGGAAGATAGCAATGTCTCAAACTCTTCACCGCCCTGACGCTAATGTATTTACATATTAGTAAACGTTTATGGTTGCGAGTACAGGATCGGAAATGACTGCCCTTGCACGCTCCCCCCCCCCCCCCCCATACTCCCCCTCCATCCTATCTATGTATATGCTCGTGCGTGTCACTGTCCTGATATTTGACTCCGTCTTCGATCCACTAACTCACCGGGATGTCCGCACGGACCTGCGAGACCAGCCCTGAATTAATCGAAGTTCGCGAGCCATCACGGCTATTTAAGAGCTCTGACTTGCGGTGGTTTCCTCAACGATTGATTGCCTTTAGAACAAGATGTATCCCGTTGATATGAATACAGTTAAAGTTAACTCTACTTGAAGACAAACGACAACACATCAGTTTGTTATTTCGGAGAAGGAAGTTCAAATTATGAGATCGTAGTTGATTTTTTTTGTTCGTTTGTTTGTTTGTATGAGATTTTATCACTTTTTTTTAATCATCTCTTCACGCGATCTCCAGTCGCCGAGACAGCTTCCCCACGCTCTCTTCCACTTTACAATCCTTTCAAACCTTTCTCTTTTGCCGTTTCTTAAAAAAGTTGGCGAAGATTTGGCTACATTGCCATGGCGACAGACCTACAGTCACTCACAGATGCACTATATTTGTTCAATTGACCTTCCGCGTAATAGACAATTCTTCTTGATATTTTGATTTTGCGTCAATCAATTGAAAGTTAGGCAAGGTCAATTGCACATCTTCAAGAGATGTCACCGGATTCGAAACATGACTCAAAGATTGTAGAAACAGACCAAATTTGTTTGCTTTTTTAATTTGGTTTTGCTTTTAATTTTCTTTGTTAAAAAAAGAAACAAAAATCAGTCATGTCCGTCAAAAATCCGAAGCACGATTAAATTGAATTAAAATATTAGACTACAGTTTATTATCTAGTTCGTGTTAATAGCTTTTCGAATTTTTCAAGTTGTTGGTTGGTGTAATGCACCATCCCCCTAGAAGTTAAACCTTGCTCTCCCTGACATAGTGGGTTTTGTAAGAAAAAACAATTGGCCATTTATACATTGTAATTATATACAGGCAAAATACGCGATGACATTCTTCAAACAGGCCCGACGACAGTGCTTTTGCTTTGCGCAAAATTTTGTGTATAAGGAGGTGGAGTGTTAAAATGTCATGTTTCAAAGTGTACGTATTTGTAAGAAGTCTTCCGCGTACGTCAGTGACTGACTACCGAATTCGCGGATTTTTTTATTTTTGGCAGTACAATATAAGTGTAACAACTATTTAAAGCGTTTGAATCAAATCATATATATATATATATATATACATATATATATATATGTGTGTGTGTGTGTTTATATACCTATCTTTATACATAATGGCCCGAATTCACGAAGGTGGTACAAACAAAACCATGGTCTAAACCATGGACAAAAACCATGGAGCGCCAAGTGTCAAACAGAATATTTCGTTACGAAATTGGTCATTTCGTCGACAAAATGACTGTTTCGTTAACGAAATTATCATTTCGTGGACGAAATGTTCATTTAGTTACAAAATGTTGTCATTTCTTTACAAAATAATCATTTCATCTACGAAATGACTGATTTCGTAGCGAAATATCGCATGCGACACTTGGCATTCCATGGTTTTTGTCCATGGTTTAAACCATGGTTTCATTTGTACCACCTTCGTGAATTCGGGCCAATGCGTTTCATGTTTTCAACTTAATGTTCAAAAGAACGTCTGATGAAGTTTTTCATCGTACAGTGTGTTTCATGTTCTGGTAAAAAAAAAAATAAAACAAGAACAAGAATATCCTCGTCAAGTGCTTTCTCTCTCAGCAAAAGACAAACTCTCATAAGCAAGCAGAAAAATAAACAAACAGAAAAAGTCACGAAAGTTAATCCCCTGAAAGGATTTACGAATTCTCTTGCACGAGATTGCCCTTCTATATGGCAACTGGGGGAAATATAAATCAAGATCGCCCCATTGCTTGGTGTTTGCAATGCAACATTTCTTTTTCAAACAAGGATTTTTCTGTATCATTACTCAGCTTTCATATGTTTCCATTTCTATGTATCTTGAAGCAAAATATGAATACCATAATTTTCAGCATTTCATAAAATGTAAAGCATTTGTGCAGCTTGCAAAGTAAAATTTGCATTTATTTTTTTGACTTGCATTAACAACGAGAGAAAACAAACGACTTCTGCAGAGCTATTCCAAATGTTTGCTTTGTCTGATATGTATAACGTTATATAGTATTAGAAATATAGAATCCGATAAGCTTATGGATAAAAAGTAGAAAGAGCGCTGAAAAAAAAAGTTATTCGTTTACCGTCCTTATACCCCATCTACGTAAGTGACTTCCATTTCTAAGTAGCTACAATTTTCTAAAGCAGTTCAACGACCACTTTTAATACCAGTTTGTAAAACAAACATCCCAATGTACAATGCAACTGAAACACATGAAGAAACCTATACATCACACACATATAAATGTGATCACACACAAACACACACACACACACCACCATATATATACATATATATATATATATATATATATATATATATATCTTGTTTTACTGAATTCGATGCGTCCTCATGATATATATATGACATATAACTAAGTATATTATATACTATATCTATATGTACATATATACATATTTGTGTGTGTTTGTGTGCGTACGGCATTAGGTGTACATCATTAAAAGAATTCTTAATGAATTAATATAGTTGCTTGATAATGGCAAATTGTAACACATTCCCGTGTTGTGTGACCTATGGGTTCCATAACATTTTGTTCCTCCGACAATTGCTACCATTAAGTATCTGCACCCTAAGCCAAACATGATTCTACCCACAAACACGACCCTAATCCTTCTCCTCATCATCGCATCAAACTAAACCTAAACTCCTATCACAACCCTAACACTAACCCTAAGTCCTCGGAGAAAATACATGTAAGACCTGGGCAATTGTCGCAGGAGCAAATGTCGTGTCACCTACCTATATGGCACCACAAGCCTGGTAGAGATTGTTTTCGCTCATTCCATTACCAACCAGCACATTCATCTATCATTTCAGTAATACGTCATCAGTCAGAATGTAGATCTGCAATCTTTTAAAATTTATCATTAATAACTGTTAAAATTGTCTCTTCCATAAGTACATTGACACAACTGAATATAATCCCAAAGACAACCCACAGGAGCTATTAAGGAAAACAAAACAATTCTACAGATGCGAACCCAACCCAGAATCATGTACGAGCTTACTCGCTCAGTGAAGATCAGCTTCAGTTCAGTTTAATTTTATTAAGTGTTGCGTCCCCATTCGTAATTTCTTTTCAGTTGAGAAAAAAATGGCAGACGATTTTCACAGACTTCTATTCACATTCCCATCACGCATTGTTTAATTTCTGTGTCGATTTCTCTTCGTCGTTCCAACCCTGTCACATAGCTACACTCTCAATTCACATCAGTCTGTCCCCCAGGCCGCTGAGCGTCACCGTTTTAGGAAGATATGGATTATAACAAACACACACACACACACACACACACACACACACGAACACGCACACACACACACACACACACACACACACACACACACACTCACACACTTCCTCTCTCCCTCTTTCTTTCAATATAGTCAGAAATTGCGGCTTGCGATTGGTTGCCGAGCTCTGGCGCGGGGAGCAGTGATATGGGAAGGGAACCAACGGTCGGTGGCGTGCTAATCGAGCAGCTTTTCCATACCGCCTTGGCTCCGTGGCAACGTCACGCGCTGTATGCTTTGCGCAGAACTGTCGTGCACGAAAGGACCTCGACTGTGGAACCGGAAGAGAAATAAAGAGCAGAAAAAGAAATAACAAACAAGTTTGGAGGCTAGTAAGCAAGCACCATGTCCAAGACTGCCTGAAAATTTACAAAACTTGACCACCTGATGGGAATTCGAAGGTCAGGGAAAATTAGGTGCGTCATTAGACAGTTTTTGTTTCCTAACATTCCGCGATCGAATTGCCAAATCGACTGACGTTTGTCGTCTAGAGCTACCGACGGGACGCAAGGGCACTATTGAGAGTGAACGAGTTAAAGACGAGTCCCGCATCATATAGGCTACAACGCCACCCTCTTTCCTTCGTTTTCTATCTCCGTCGTCCGTGAGTTAGCTGAAAATGCCTTTCCTCAGACCGAATCCAGGTAAGCAGAACAAAGTTAACTCCTCATCTGATAACTTTGTGCAACACCACGTCACTTTGTCCTTTTCTCTTCTGTTTGGAACAGGGAAGTTTTACTCTCTGACGGCACTGTGTAATCATTGTAAATCAATGTTTTGCGTCTGCCTTTACCTACTGTCTTTTCCTTTTTGTATTTCGTATAAAACAAGATAAGCAATGATGACCATACAGATAAAAAAGTAAACGTATGTTGGACAAGAGATGAAACAAACTTTTAAAGTGTGAAATTGTTGATCTTCTTTTAGTCTTGATATGTACAAAGAGATCAACAAAGTGAATCTTTTCCAAACATCACAAACAAAAACGGAAAACCAACATCTAGAAACCCAAACTAATGGCGTGTGCATAAGGCCACTTGCCACGTGTAGGCCTAGTGCGTCACCATATATATTTTCTGTTACGCAATGATCACTAACCGATACATACGTCACATCTTGCCCTCGCTCTGACCGACCAAGATAATTAAGATAAAGATAAGATAACAAGATAGAGAAGTCCATTAATCGCAGTCTTCTTCAGAGCAGCGTGGGAGTTAAGAAAAGAAAATACGTTCGTTTCAGCTTAAAGGTCCAGTATAACTTTGGGAGCAATGATTTAATTTCTTTTTTTTTTCAAGACATCACATTTGATGCATATGTGTAGGTCCGTTGTATCACAAAACATCCTACCATATAAAATTTTCGTAATAAAGCCTAATATATAAGGAGATATCAGTATTTTTCTTGATAAACCATAACTGTAGACGGTTAGACTGGAAAATTTTTTATTTAATTATTGTTCATATTTTGTGTATTTAACAATACTTAAAATCGATTATAAACTTCAAACTTCAAATTTTACAGTGGTTGTTTCTATCCCTAACTCACATTTTAGAACTCTTATAAAGCACTAATGCTGGGTTTCATCTGCAAATGTTACATTATGCCTTTAATGATTGACGAAGCGTTCTAAA